>NC_090444.1:1256787948-1257058588 GCF_031143425.1 Pleurodeles waltl
CTCTTTTTCTTCCTTAGATAAGGGACCTCGGATGGAACCAATTTGCATTGGTTCTTCTATCGTTATCCCTTCTCCGGCTCTCGTATGATCATTTCTTACACGATCAATTCTCAGGGGAAATGGTCGATATTCTCTTCTCTTTTCTGCTCTTCGTTCGGTTAACCAGTGGTCAATCTGTAACACAAGATCAATTAACTCCGAAATTTCGGTGGATCTATTTGGAACTTATGCTAAGGCATCTTTCAATTCATCTCTCAGTCCACGATAAAATATGGCGGCTCTTTTTGACTCCGGCCAGGCAGTCTCTACAATGAGTTTATTGAAATGAGCCAGATAGGCTACTAGATCTTTATTACCTTGCCTGATTTCCAATAGTTCATTGTCAGTGGCTTGAGCTGCAGTTCGCCGATCAAATATTCTTAAGAACTCTTCCTTGAAGTTTTGGAAATTACATAAAACAGGATCATTTCTGGAAATTATTGGCATGGACCATGCGGCCGCGTCACCTGTCAGATAAGATAATAGAAATGCCACTTTGGACTGGTCTTCGGAAAAAATGACTAGTCTACATAAAAAATGCAATGAGCATTGGGTCAGAAAAATCTGCGCCTTATTTGGATCCCCAGCAAAGCGCTCGGGTTGAGCCAAAGGAATAATAGGGGAAACCGCATGAATTACTTGAGTGGATATACCTGCAGACTGTGAAGGGCTAGGGATTTGTAAAAACACAGATTCATTTGATTTAGCGGTGTTCCCTAACTCATTTATTCGCTGTTTTATTTGGACTGTTTCTTATATGGTGTTATTTAATTGTTTCTGTAACCCTTCCAAAACGGTGGCTTATGCTTTTATATCAATTCCTTCTGCCATTCTGCTCAGGAGGAAATCTGTTTTTTCCCTAAAATTAGGGTGATGGCACTTCA
The DNA here is from genome assembly GCF_031143425.1 of Pleurodeles waltl. NCBI lineage: Eukaryota > Metazoa > Chordata > Amphibia > Caudata > Salamandridae > Pleurodeles > Pleurodeles waltl. The sequence goes on from NC_090444.1 coordinate 1,256,788,872, forward strand.
ATCTGTCAGGATACTTCAATTCGATTTCCTCAGAAGCAGAAGATAACTCCTCAGTCCCGACCCGAGCTACTCACAACAAATTTTAATCCTTCGTGCTGAGTACCCCGGAGGGGGAAAGGGGAATGGGATTGTAGAGAGACTGCCACAGAGATGATGAACGTTAGTACTCAGTCTGCCTCTTCACGTCTTAGATTAAATGCAGCACCTGCAAGAGTCACAGTCACAATTACTAGGGACATACTACATCAGTTTTACACTTTCTACTCTCAACACTTAATTCTCTTTAATTCTATTATTTCTTCACTCACCCTGAGTTCTCTTTAGCCTTGCTTCTCTCTATGAATGATAAGCTCTTCTTAAAAATGCTTATTACTGATTCAGGAAGAACTTCTCAACCTTTGTTAGAGATTGTTTTTATGTTGCTATATATATATATATATAGTTGATGATAATGCGTTCTACAAATCAGCTGATGTTAGTTGTTTTCTACTTTACATTAGAGAGTTCAATTACGTTTATTGCATTGGTAATTCTTGCTTGTGAAAGTTTGTTTCTCCAGTCTTATTTTGACTTCTGTCAATACTTGTATTTGTAAATGCTTGTTTATTAAAGTGTGTTTCTTCTTTCTTACTTCGACATCTGTTGATAACTTGTATTTGTAAATGCTTGTTTATTAAAGTTAGTTTCTCCGTTCTTACTTCGACATCTGTCGATAACTTGTATTTGTAAATGCTTGTTTATTAAAGTTTGTTTCTCTTTTAAACTCTACTTTGGTTTATTACTGTTGCATTTATAAATGCTTACTTGTTAACATTCATTTCTCCGTTAAACTCGGCCTTCGTTTATAACCTTGGTATTTGTAAATACTTGCTTGTTAAAGTTTGTTTTTCTTTTGACTTTGGTATCTTAAACAGGAACCTTGTAAACATAAGGTTTATTCATACATTATACTCTGTAGCCTTGCCAAAGCTCCACTGGAACTGTCTACTATCAAACTCCTCGAATAAACCTTGACAATATTAATCACGTTTTCTGTAAAATAGTCTTCAAGGGTAATTTTACCTCACAGGAGTTTCTGCTCTGAAGTGCGCTCTCTCTCCGCACAGCTGATTCCTGTCAGACTTCAGTTGAAGTGCGAAGCTTCCAGCTGGTGAGCTCGTAACCTAGCAACCAACCGATTGCAAGACTAGAACTGTAACTAACCTTCAGGACTCACGACTGCCATCTTAAACCTTTTCTTCTTGATTCTTCCTTTGAAATAAGCGCAAGATTACTCTGCAAACCTTCTTCCAGTTTGGGCTTTGCTGTCTCCACTGAGGATATCTCTTTGCTTTTCTGAGCATTTCTTTGATTTGATTTGGCAAGTTTGTGTGGCCATGAAATGTTGCAATCAGAAAGGGCGGGTTGATTCATTAATTTAGTAGTATATTTTGGATGTTCTGTAAATCGCCACTAGAGATACTGCACGCACAAAAACTACAAAAAAGAGAAGAGCAATTGAAAGGAGAAAGTCGCAGCAAAGAAAGTAGGCCCCATGAATCAGCTGTATGAGCAAGGATTCATTCCTGATTTATATAGATTCATAGAAAGCATGGTGTTAAGACCAGCAGCCATTCCCGCACATCACAGCACCCACAATTAATGGAATTTATGAATAAATAGTGTTCACTCTTTCTTACTTAGTTGTACAATATTTACACCGTTTGTCTACTACTGGGCAACATTGAATTAGGATAGAACTTCTCCAATTGTAAGTGAAACAAGAAGTTTTACAACAACTGAGAGTCAAGATGGCTCAATGGACCTTCAACGTTTGTGTATTGAAGAGACCCACTTGCACAGACCGTCTAAAAGTGTTACTAGATAGTCAGCAGAAGGTGCAACTGTTTCCACCATAGTAGCCCTTGTTACACATGTAGCTTGTATTGGGCTCCTGGTTGCAGCGGGAGCAGCAATAAGCTAGGGTTCTCAATGAGGCCTGATTCCTGGCTACTTTCCAGACCCAATTGTAAGCAGCCTCCTATTGGCTGCTAAGAGTGCGGTCTAAGAACTTAGTACTATTTGCGGATCTAAGGAGAAATTGGCAGAATCATTAGAGGTGTTGCACTGTTTGTTTAATGGGAGATGTGAACACTAGATCCAGAGAGAAACCATGCATATTCAGGGCCAGACTCTCAAAGGCAGTGTGAAAAGTCAGCAAGCTACTCATATTGTGTTACTCCATCTTTTGGAGCAAACGTCTGAGTTTTCAGGTATTCACACAAAATCCCAAGAAGACTCAAGTACATCTACAATAATGTTTGGCTTTCTGTGGAACTTCAGTGCATTCAATTTACACATGATTCTTGATTGGATGTTTTTGAGCCGGAACTTTTTTATCCCTACCTGGAAAGTATCTTCTGTCCATGCCGTAGGTCAATCCACAGCTGTGTAGCCCTAGATCACCTACGACTGGAGACAACAGATATGCATAAGTTTTAATGAGGTGTGCAGCTCTTCTGGACACTATTTCAGACACATTGCTGCCAAATGCATTAAGATGGAGTGGGGAAGAAATGCTGGCTTGCGGCTTATGACATATGCTGACAGATACCAAGTCCTGGAACCTTAGGAAATACATCATATATAGCTACAATATTTGCACAAGCAAGAGTATGTAATGGTGGGTGACAAACCTCTCTCACCTTGATTGGCCATTCAGGAGATCATTCAGAGTATGATTGTTTTCATAATTTTCCTATTTGCATAAACCTTCTATTTTACAATTTGCCCCTGTGGCAATGTTAAGGTTGCCATTTTGCAGACACTTAACAGTTTACAATTTGCATAGATGTGCCTGTTCCCTCTTTGCATGCTCTTGACAATTACTCCTTGCAATCACGACAAAGAAAACAGCTTTCTTTCACAGCCTATAATTGACAGATCTCAGTTTGTACACATTTACAATGAGGTTATCTAAAAGTGCAGCCTGACTTGCCTTAGTGAGGCATTTTCTGTGCCTGGCCTTGATCTGAAGAAGAGAACAAGCATCAGCAAATACCCCACCTCCATGTGTTTGCAAACCACAACTTAAGTAACAGCAGAGCAGTACTACTCACAACCAAATCCCTCCCACCATTAATGCTAGAACTCTTTATGCATGCATTCATTACACATTTCGTCTAGCTTTCACAAGACCCTTGCCCTTATGCCAATTCAGACATGTGCTCAATCTCATCTGACATTAACACACTAATTTGCCACACACCACCCATCTCATCTTACATTAACACACTAATGTGCCACACACCACACTCCTGCCTCTCAAACTAAGGCAGTTCTGTTTTCATTTGAGCTCTTTTTTAGTCCTCAGACGTTTTATTGATCACACTAGTTACATCAACATTTCTATGAAGTCAATGTATTTAGTAAACACACACATTCAATCAAATTTTCTTTTAGATTTTATCCCCTTTATTACATAACAAAATCAACCTTTTAACAATAATTCTGAAACTCATTTGTCCCATTCCTGCACCCATCAGCACTTCAAGTCCTCATTATGAGAGGACCTCTCTATATTTCTTCTTTACAATCTACTACTAAAACTTTAGGAGTAGTTTAAGTCTAATACTGTGAGATACACTGGTTTTACCATCTGTTATCTATATGTAACTGGTGGGCTAAGAGGGGTTCACAGATTTTCCAGAAATGTTCCTTTTTTACCATTTAAATCATAAGAATGTTTCTTTTATAGCTAGAACATTCCAAAATTTGTTTCATTGCTTTGCAGCAAGCAATAGGTCACTTGGTAGGGCTCAATTTCCGCTTGTCAATGCCTTTTTTAATTTCCTTAGTGTGGCTGAAGAACTCGTTCATAAAAACATTTAGGGCCTAATTTACAAATTGAATTTTGTAGTATGCACAGTGGTACTACTTTCTTACTCCAAAATGCAATTCACAAACCTATAAGTGTAAATCTTCACCTCCACTTATCCAATCTTTTCTTTGAGGAGATTCTCACAGATCCAAGTTTGCTACTTATTAGTAAATGTGGGCGAGAGCAAGTGGAGTGGCAGGAAGAAGGATCATACTTACTACTAAACAGGAGAGGTTTATGGAGACGTAAGGAGGGCTTTAGCGAGGGACTTAGGGACAGACATGCACTCACCGACAAAAGAGTAAGCTTGTTGCTGTTCACTAACTGCACATCTAAAGTTACTACAGTCAAAAAGAACCCAAAACAGGAGCAAATGTAGTCTAGCTCACCTGGAGTAAGACCAGCACCACTGGTATTGCAACACCCTCCCATAGAAATTAATGGAGTAAGGGACTTTAAATAAAACCTCATGGGTAATTATGTTACGTTAAATTAAATAATTTAAACTAGTTAAAAAAATAAATACATTTAATTTAATGTTAAACAAATTATCTAAAAATAAAAAAATAATTATCATTTTATTTTTAAATATATTAATACACTTTTTGAATTAAACAATATAATTTAATTTAAATCACGTTACTAGTGCCGTAGCTTTTTTTATTTTGTACAACGTTTAAGATCTGTTCAATTAATTTCGATTAATATGTAAAATACACATATTTGTACTGAATTTTGCTCAAGTTTAATAAACTTTTGTTTACTTTTCCGTGTTTCTTACCATAGGCAGCATATTATTGTAAAGTAATGTACAAATAAATATGTAATAAAAATTATATATATATATATACATATATATAAAAGTAAAGGTTAGAGGGACATTAAAGTTAGGTCCTGAATTTGAATTTACATGCACAAAGCTGTTATAGTTAGAGTTATTTCAAGTAACTATAACTCATGCCCTAAGGTACCTATAACTCGTTCCCCCATCACTAGTCAGAACCTAACTATAACTATCACCTAACTATAACCTCCCTCTAACCTTTGTTTTTATAAATGAATTTATAAGGTTTTTTAAATGCTAATTCCTAGCTATAACCTCCTTATCCTTTGGGTTTTTCAGTTAATACATATGGGTGTGTGTGTGTGTGTTAGTTATACATCAAGAAACAGGACACACTCCAGAGACAGGTTAACCCCTGTTTATTGCTTCATAAACAGCCAACGCGTTTCGACCTGCACGATCTTGATCCCGGCTGTTAGTCCATCAATTATGTTACCATTATATACTGTTTAAAATTCTAGATGCATTCTGGTCGCTGTGGTCATTTCTTGTTTTACAAATACTCAGGCCTTTGCCTTCATGCATACCACGCATCACAACATTTCAATAATGTTTTCATGTCATCCACCATTTCTATCCAATGTATCATCTGAGTGAGTGTATATAGACATACTTCAAAACGTATATTTCCTCACCATTGTCCGCTAAGTGGGCATTTATCATGTTGTTTTGATGGATTTCACAGCAAGGGTGACTCAATGAGAAATCATGACTTTGAAGATGGGAGTGCTGCATGTTTGTTTTCACGGTGGGTGTAAAGGGTTCAGTTGACACTGTGGTGTGTCTCCTGGGTTACTTTAATTTGACTCAGCCTTTCATCCTTCTGAGGTCGATCAAATAAGGACCTTTAGCAATGTCTGGTATTCATAGCGAGAAGTCAGCAAGTAGTAGAGAGCATATCACAAACAGTGATTGACAGTGGCACATAGATATGTAGGCACAGAAAAGAAACATTTATACAAAGTTTCATAAAATTCTTGCATGTCTCTTCAGGCTGTAAGGAAAGTTTATTACTCACTTTTCAATAGTAGTTCAAGGAGATCCCTTCGGGCCCCTAAAAGACATGGTTACCATAAAACACTCTGTGCAAAGGAATCATAGCTGAAGTGGGGGCAGCAACCATGTGAGTCTCACACATTGGCCCCAAGGAGGTGGTGGTCCCCTGGGCTCTTTGAACCATAGTAGGGGTTCCCTGGGACACCCCCTCCAATTATTTGCCTTTAGCAACCAGGGAGGTGGTGGTCCCCCGGGGCTCTAAAGAGCCAGTGGCGGGGGATCCGCACTGTCCCCCTCCAATATTTAAATAAAGCACCGGGGAGGTGGTGGTCCCTAGCGCTCATAAGAGCCTCAGAAAGGGGGCCGCGTGCACCCCGTCCCAACATTTCTTTTATGCCGTATTCCCCGGGACCTGGCCCACCCAGGGGCTAAAGTGAAAACAAGCGCGAGAGACCGCACATGCTTTTTAAAAAATATTTTTGTGTAGATTTGTGGGTCCTCCATGATTTCATGGCAAAAGGTTTTTAAGCAAATGTTTTTTTACCCTGGAAGGGTACCCCAGCATCAACTGCCAACACATCCTGGTTGAAATGTTGACAGCCAATCAGATATGAGCACGGGGACTGTTGGACCTGTGAAGGATTTGCATCCCTAGATTTCTAGAGTTCTTTTTCCTTTAGTAACTCAAAAGTTACTGAACGAATCTACACCAAATAACAGAAAGGGCTCTTTCTGGACCAAGAGCTGGCTTTCAGCCAAATTTGGTGTAATTCTGTCCAGTGGTTCGGGCAGTAGTCATGTCCAAAATCCCTATGGGAAATTGCATGGGATAGAAGCATTTTGGGACCCATCCTTTTTCTCGGGCCCTGCTTGATGAATCACCCTGACTTTCAAGACAGCAGCTGAACTGTCTGTCGTATTTATTTTCAAAAGTTCATGAAGATTGATCAAATGGCACCAAAGTTATTGTCAAAACAAAACGGACAACTCTTTTTCTATGGAAACATGGTCCTAACTATAACTACCTATTATTACATATATTTGGAAAGACAAATTCAACTGTGATCTTGAATGTATAATGATAAGACACATAACAAATTTGATAACATAGTATTAGATGTACCGTTGGCCATAGAACATATGGATGACAAAGGTATAGTGGGATTCAGTAATATGTAGAATACATTCTCATTAAGTATGCTCTTTTTCTTTTATCTCTTTAGATATCATAGAATGTTTTTTCTTTTTTTTCTTTTTGAGTAGATGGTATAGGTGGTTTGTAGGAGCACAGTAACTGTTTTGCTATGAAAATAATAATTAATTCTGTGTATATATGTTTTTAATTGAACTACATATCCCAGAATGCCACATAAAGGCATAGTGAGATGAAGAGTATAAATAGGGCACTAAATAGAATGATTAATTACTGTGATCAAGACTGTGAAGGTTGAAACGCGTTGGTGTTTGTTGTGCGTATCATACTGCACATTAAAATGAAGATTGAAGGCTCGTGAGAGTGCCACGTCTTTGACAGCAATGTCGAGCTTGCGGAAAAAAAAAAATATTAAATATATATATATATATATATATATATATATATATATATATATATATATATATACACCATGTTTCTATGGAAACAAGGTACTAACTATAACTACCTATTTTTTATATATATATATTAAATAGGTAGTTATAGTTAGTACCATGTTATATATATATATATATTAAATAGGTATTTATAGTTAGTACCATGTTTCCATAGAAAAAGCATTTTTTGACTTGCCTTTGATTGTTGTTGAGCACGGAAAGCTTCAGGGTGATCGGTAAAGCGGGGGCTGAGAAAAAGAGAGGATCAAAAAAAGAGGTGTTTCCAATGTTAATTACCATAGGAGTTTTGAACACGATTACAGCCTGAACTGCTGGATGGAATTACACCAAATGTGGCAGAAAGGTATGTCTTGTTACGCAGATTATGCTTTTGGGTATTTGGTGTAATCAGTTCCGAAGTTTAAAAGGCATTAAAGGGGAAATACATTTGTATTTCTAGGGTTGGGGATCCGTCGCCATGTTTTCGCAGCGATCGCGGCATATTTGTGAATACGTGCACTAACAGGAATGCTGTGATTGTCTGGCTGCAACCAGACAAGAAGTTGCGGCCACCATTTAGGGTAACGGAACCTGGTCCCCTGGGCAGAAAAATAAAAGCAAAAGTGGTATAAAAGGGGTCAGTATGGAGGTACCCTGACCCAAGGGTTGTGATTTGGGGTCCATGAGGGTGAAATTATGACCTTTGAATTACTTTTTTTCACCAGGCACGATATTCATGAACACGCCGTGATGCTCAGTGCTGTCCCCCATGTAACGTGACAAATTCGTGAATATCGGCGAAAAAAATAAAAAAAGCCATTCACAGACTCATTCACACACTAATTCATTCAGTCATAGATGCACTCAATAGATTCATGCACCCTCTCAGACCCTTATGCACTCACTCACAGACCCAATCAGACCCTCATACACCCACTCAGAAAGCCACCCAGACAGTGACACACCTACTCACAGACTTACTCAGACCCTCATGAACCCATTCACAGACCCACTCAGACACTGATGCACCCACTCACAGACCCACTCAGACCCTCATGCACCCACCCTGAGAGCCAATCAGACACTGACACACCCACTCACATACCCACTCAGACACTTATGCACCCATTCACAGATACACTCAGGCACTGATGCACCCACTTACAGACCCACTCAGACCTCCATGCACTCACTCACAGACCCACTAAGACCCTCACACACCCACTCACAGACCCATTCAGACCCTCATGCACCCACTCAGACAGCCACTCAGACACTGACACACCCACTCACAGACCCTCTCCGACCCTCATGCACCCACTCATAGACCCATTCAGACCCTCATGCACTCCCTCAGAGACCCACCCAGACTCTCATGCACCCACTCTGAGAGCCACTCAGACACTGACATACCCACTCACAGACCCACTCAGACCCTCATGCACCCACTCACAGGCCCACTCAGACCGTCATGCACCCACTCAGAGACCCATTCAGACACTGATGCACCTACTCACAGACCCACTCAAACCCTCATGCACTGACTCACAGACCTACTGAGAACCTCACACCCCCACTCGCAGACCCCCTCAGACCCTCATACACCCACTCGGAGAGCCACTCAGACACTGACACACCTACTCACAGACCCACTCTAATCCTCATACACCCACTCACAGACCCAATCAGAACCTCATGCACTCACTCACAGCCCCACTGAGACCCTCACACACCCACTCTCAGACCCACTGAGACCCTCATACACCCCCTCGGAGAGCCACTCAGACACTGATACACCCACTCACAGACCCAATCTAATCCTCATACACCCACTCACAGACCCAATCAGAACCTCATGCACTTACTCACAGATCCACCCAGACCCTCATGCACCCACTCAGACACTAACACACCCACTCACAGACCCACTCAGACCCTCATGCATTCACTTACAGACCCACTGAGAACCTCACACACTCACTCTCAGACCCACTCAACCCCTCAAGCACTCACTCACAGACCCAGTCAGGCCCTCATGCACTCACTGAGAGAGCCACTCAGACACTGTCACACCCACTCACAGACAGACTCAGACCCTCATGCACCGACTCACAGACCCACTGAGACACTCACACCCACTCAGAGACCCACTCAGAGACCCACTCAGACACTCATGCGCCCAATCACAGACCTACTCAGGTCTCATGCACCCACTCAGAGACCCACTCAGACACTGATGCACTCACTCACAGATCCACCCAGACTCTCATGCACCCACTCAGAGAGCCACTCAGACACTGACACAGCCACTCACAGACCCACTCAGACCCTCATGCACACACTCACAGACCCATTCAGACCCTCATGCACTCACTCACTCACTCACAGACCCACCCAGACCCTCATGCAGCCACTCAGTGAGCCACTCAGACACTGACACACCCACTCACAGGCCCACTCAGACCCTCATGCACCCACTCACAGACCCACTGAGACACTGATGCACTCACTTAGAGACCCACACCGGCCCTCATTTACTCACTCACAGACCCACTGAGATACTCACATACCCACTCACAGACCCACTCAAACCCTCATGCACTCACACAGACAGGCACTCAGACATTGATGCACCCGCTTACAGACTGATTTAGACACTCATGCACCCACTCACAGGCCCACTCAGACCCTCATGCACCCACTCACAGGGCCACTCAGACACTAACTCACCCACGCACAGGCCTATTTAGACCCTAATGCACCCACTCACAGACTCATTCAGACACTTATGCATACACTCACAGATCCACTCAGACCCTCATGCACTCACTCAGAGAGCCACTCAGACCCTCTTGCACCCTCTCACAGACACACTCATACCCTCACCCACCGATTCACAGACACGCTCAGACCCTCATGCACCAACTTACAGACCCACTCAGACAATGATGTGCCCATTTACAGATCCACTCTGGAACTCAGCACCCACTCACAGACCCACTCAGAGCCTCACTTACCAACTCAGAGACTCACTCAGACACTGACATGCACCCACTTACAGACCCACTCAGACCCTCATACAGCCACTCACAGACACACTCAGACCCTCATCCACCCATTCACAGACATGCTGAGACCCTCATGCACCCACTTACAGACCCACTCAGACACTGATGCACCCACTCTCAGACTCACTCAGACACTCACACACCCACTCACAGACCCACTCAGACACTCATACACCCACTCACGGAACTACACAGGCCCTCATGCACCCACTCAGAGACACTCAGACCCTCACATAACCACTCACAGATCAACACAGACATTGATCTACCCACTCACAGACCCACTCAGATGCTCACTGACCCACTCAGAGGCCCACTCAGACACTGAAAGACCCACCCAGACACTTGTGCACCTGCACCTGCTCACAGACTCACTCAGACTCTCATGTACATACTCACAGACCCACTCAGACCCTCATACACTCACTCACAGGTGCACTCAGACCCTCATGCACTCAATCACAGACTCATTGAGACCCTCACACACCAACTCATAGACTCACTCAGACACTCCTGCACCCACTCACAGACCCACTCACTTATGCACCCACTCACAGATCCACTCAGACAGTGATGCCATCACACACCCACTCACACCCACTCACAGGTTCACTCAGGCACTGATGACCCCACTCATGGACCTACTCACAGACCCACTCATGCTCACACATACACTCACAGACCCACATAGACACTCACAAACACACTCAGAGAGACACTCTCACACCTACTCTCACACCCAGACAGAGACTCTCATACCCAATCTCACACCCACATAGACCCACTCACACCCAGACACTCACACCCAGAGACACCCTCTCACAGCTATTTTCACAGCCAGAGAGACAAGCCATGCGGCCAGCTCCCGCCACACATGGCCAAAGGGTGTGCGCAGAAGGGGGTTGGGTTGTTAAAGGGGCTGGCCACAGGCCCAACTGCAGGCCAGGCCCTGTGCCCTGTGTCCAATCCCCACTGCACACAGCCGAAGACCATGCTCGCCGGTGGTTGGATTAATGAACAGAAATTAAAATTACTTCACACAAAAAAAAACACAGAAATTTATTGAAAAAAAACAAAGGTTAAAGGGACGTTATAGTTAGGAAATAGAATTTAAAAAAAAACAAAAAAACATAGAAATCCATTTTAAAAAACAAAGTTTATAGGGACCTTATAGTCAGGTTCTGAATTTACTCGCACAACACCAGAGAAATTCAGCAGTTATAGTTAGAGTTATTTGAATTAACTATAACTCGCACCTTCACCATGCACTGCTAATTACCTGCAATATTACAGCACTCATGACAACTATTACAATGTCATTAAAAATATCAATGAATCATTAGAAGTCAAATTATTGAAAAAAAACTGCACGGTGAGGGTGTGAGTTATAGTTATCCTAGACCAGAGATGGAACAGAAGGTCTTCAGATTCGTGAGTGCTGTTGTAAACATTGCTTGAAGAGATTTATATAATCAGGATATGAATGTATGACTCCCTCCAAATGTAAATAATGTCTTTAAGACTTTGTGCATCTATAGCTTTATATGGTAGCTGTCTCCACGTGGCCCCCAGGGATCTCACCTGCGCCCTGTACACCAGAAATTAAGAGCCAACCAGGCCATCCTCATCACTCAAGGAGTGTAGCTCAAGGATTTTACCCTCTGAGTAGCAACTACTCAAAGTATGAAGTCATGCCTACATACACTCCTGCACCCATTGTGCAGTGAAATACATGTGCCTCCGTGTAGGGAGGCCAATTAGTGGGATGGTTGGTGCATACAACAGATGCTGTAATGTTTTCTGCACTACTGTCTTCCAGTAGCAGTGTGCAATAGCTTTGTGTGTTTAGGTTTCTGCATATTCACTCCAGGCAACAACTCTGCCAGGGCACCCTCTTGCTGCCTCTCCCTAGAAGTCCCAGTTCCACAAGTCCAGCTCAGTCAAGCCTCCTGGCACGCTACTGTAACTGAGTTGCCAGGTAGTACAGCTCGAAGTCAGGCCCCCCCAAAGCTTCCTTCTTCTACTGGGTGCTACAAAGTGGATAGTGACACTTTGTGCCTGCCTCCATTCCAGATAATTTCCTTTAATAGTGCATTCACTGCTTTGAATCAGGTTTGCTGAATGCAGATTAAGAGGTTTGTGAAGTGGTACAACATGAGTGGGAGATCACATCTTAGATAAAGTAATCCTTGTCATTATGGGCAATTGTAATGAAAGCCGAAACACAACACTGCTGTTGAAGCAGATATGTTAATTAGAAATTATTAATGAATGTTTATGCGTTTTGATTAACAAGAAAATGATAGAAAAGTAAACATGGAAAAATTAATGTGCACATTTGAAAATGTGCCCACGAAGAGTGGCTACCAACATACAAGAGTTCTACTAAAATGACTATAATTATGTGAAATGTTGAAAATGTGTAATAACAATATAGAAAAATGCCATATTAGGATGTATAATGCGTGTTTTGCATTATACTGTAGAGTTAACTTAGCCAAAGTTGTGGCCTAGTTTTGCCAGGCCTCGAGCAGCCGCAGAATAATCATGAAATGTAGAGAAGCCAATGTGATGAACTGACCCTGAACTACTCGCTGTTAATAAATTCTGCTTAGCTAGAATTGTCTGCAATGTACCGACGAACAGGAGATGAGGGAATCAAAGTTGCAACATATAGTGTGTAGAGTAGGCTAGATGTACTTTCCCAGGACTCGAACAATAAGACACTGACTGGAGAAGAAGATGCAACATTTTCGATACCTGATGAGCCGGATGATGAGGACATTGTACCGTAAACCAATTGACAACCTGAGAGCGACGAAATATTAAAATTCAGAGATTTGAAGAATTGAATGTATTGGGTAGCGTCATATATGGTGACTAATTGACCAATTAGGAATTAGGGGATGGACTGGGCGACTTTAATATAATGTCATGACAGAGGGAAAATTCTTCAGACCTTCAGACCTTATTCAGAAATTTTGATGCCATATTGGGGGAGAAGAGATTCGAGACTTGTCATTGGGCTCATGCTCTTGAGAGCCTGATGCGCTGCTGATCGATTGATGACCTGAAGACAAAGACTGACTTTGTTGCTGATCCATTCCGTGGATAGGTAGCTATGACAACGTGACTGATAACTTTGTGCCTTTCTTTCTAGGTACCAACTGCGCTGTTTAAATATTTTTTCTCCTAGCTAGATGTTTTCCAAATTCATGTTCTAAATTGTTTTCGCATGAAGTCCCACATGCTAATGCTAATCTGGGTTAGGTAAGGTTCTTTTGGGTGACACTGACAGTGACACATGATTGATGAACTGGTTGCTGAACTCTGCTAATAATGTTGATATATTCATCTTTTTTGGCTTATGCTGAAACATTAGAACATATGTTTTCTCAAGTTCTGATTAGATTATGGTATTGGTGGGCACTAATGAATTAATCTTGTTCTGAGTGAAGAAAGTTTGAATTAACCATAAGAATTAGTATTGTAACTAATAGGGAAATAAAAAATTGCTAAAACGTATACTGAGTTGTGGTAATTCATGAACTGTTGACATTATTGACTAATGATTAATGTTTTCTTAGTGGTTATTGATTTGTGTATTGACTATTGATGAACATTGGTTACTACATAGCTAGGACACTCCATTTAAATCAAAAGGTTCCTCGGCCTATATGCATCCCCTTGTATGTTTACATACAAGGGGATGCATATAGCGCTAGCACTGCACTTCAGGGCCCTCAGTGTACCCTTAGGTTCCCCGCTCAGGTGTCCTCATCTTTGTAATAGACTTTCACACCCATGTACTTAAAGGTTGTGGGTTCCCATTTAAGTTCCAGGTGGGATACTTCCAGAGGAATATGTCACAAGAGCAGGTCTACTTGGAATGCACATGATTTAGTCAGTGGCAGCTGCCACTCAATGTGGGTGGCGGGGTGGGAGAGGGAACAGGGTGGTGGGGGACAGGTTGATCATAAAAATAAAAAAAAAGCTTACCTGTGGGGAAGACACCTTTGTCTCCCCTCCATTCTCGTCCTCTTCCTGTTCCCAGGCTCCCAGCCAATCACGATGCTGCTGTCACCAGCAACAGCAGTGTTGTGATTGTCTGAGAGGCCTGCTTTGACGCTCAGACTGGGAATGGGAGCCTGGGCATGTCCTCCACTCTGCTGTGCAACAAAGCTTGGTAGAGAACATGCAAAGTGCACATTTCTGTTTCGCCGGCCCAACACGGCTGGCCAAATAGAAATGCACACTTTATAATGCACATATCTCTCCTCCGGCCGCCTCCCTCCAGACCAGCACCGCCCCTTCTCCGAGGGAAAATAAAATGATAACATCATAGCATTATTATCATTTTATTTTTCCTTTACCCACAATCCAGTGGGGTGACGCTCTTCCGCCTTAGCAGAGGAGCCTCCCCTGGATTTAGCCCAGTTTGTGCAGAGACCCGAGACCTCTTGCAGAAGTCTCACACCACAGGGAACACTGATGGCTTCATTCTGTACGTACAGTAGCATATTATCAGCAGAGAGTGAGATGTAGTGCTCGCATTTGTGCAGCAAGTCCCGGGCTGCGCAGCTCTGCTCTTATCACATTTGCAAAGGGACCCAAGCAAGTGCAAATAAAATAAGGGACATCCCAATCTAGTACCCCAGTAAACCAAGGTCTCATAAATTTAATGTTATTTATGCTCCCATTATGTCGTCGTCTGGAATTCTAGGATTTGTAGTTTTTTTACTCTTTGTACCCAGTATTTCAGGATAAATGCACATTTTCATTAAACTCAAATATTTCATTGGGGCGATTGAAACTTATTTTTCTCGTAACATGGTTTCAGTTTTAAATTGTGATCCTTTGTCATGTTGCATCGTTTTATTTCTTGTACTCATCAATAAATTCATTCAATGTCAGCATTCTAAATTTGTCTGATTATCCTGTCTTTGTTTCACTATTTTTGTCTCTTTTTCAAACCTTGGCTAGATTTCGAGATCATAATATTTTTTTCACTTTAATGCCAATTAATGATTCTTCGCAATATCAAACATGTATTAAAATGAGTTAGTATCATATTAATTTCCTGCCCTCCAGTAGGCTGAATTAATTCAGTTTTAACATTGTTCGATTTATTTCCTCTGGAGAGAGTATTATATTTTCCTGTTTTGTTGTGGTTAAATCTGTCATCATAGCTTTCTGGTTTTCCAGTGTGTATAGTCCATGCCCTACACTGGGCTGGAGTATGTTCTAGTTCACTTGTCTAGATACAATGAGAAATGTGATAATATATCTCGGTTTCATTTGTCCCCGCCTCTTTCAGCTCTGCGTACATGATCAAGTCCATAATATTTAATTTGTGTCCAATCCTTTTCATGTTGCTTCTCCATATGTTTTGCCTTCACTTAACTCCTATCACCGCTACCTAACCTCCTGATGTGTTCCAATATGCTCTTTTTAATTGGAAGCTTTTACTGCCAATATAATTAAGAGATGATGGTAAACAACATATTTGTTCCAGCAAGCAATATAATGTTTGATGGTAAGTTTTTTTTACCTTTCTTCATTACAAATTCTTCCATTTTGCTACCGGTTTTACATGGATTGCATTGTTTACACTTACAAAAGCCATGTATTGATAGCCCCCTTATTTTATTTTTCTCTTCCTTTATGAAATGACTGTGTTCCAATTTATCTTTTAGTGATTTGACTCTCCTACAGGTGATTGTGGGAGCATGCCCCAGTTGTTTCGTAACTGTGGTTTCCAGTAGTGAGATGTGCTAATGTTTTTGCAGATTTTTTTGGCTTTTTCCATATTCAACCGAAACGTTTGTTATCATCCCCTGTGGGAGTCTTACAACCACTTTGCAAGGTCTTTGGCCATGCGCGACATGAGGTTGGGAGCAGGGTTTGGCCTGCGGCCAGGTTGTGAGCCCAAATCCCACATGCTGCCTATGCCATGTTACAATATAAAGGGGTTATTTTAAATAAGGTAGAATTGCTGACTTTGTCAAAGGGTCACAACACCAAATTATAAAAAGTGGTCCTATTGGCTTTATCAAGGGGTCAACATATCAGCATACATAAAGCATACCTATCATCCCTTTCAAAAAGTATCACCAATAATTATAATAAAAATTTTATTTCATTAATTCACACATTTTACTGTCTAATTAAAGTGATTGTCTTAAGCAATGTTTAATAAAGTTTTGTAAAAAAAAAATGATGTGTCTTTCAGTCTTTACTTTAACATTGTTTCAGCCCACAAAATGTAATCATAAAAGCATCCAATAGAGGGCCTTGCACTCGAGCTGAAGATGATATAGCTTCATTAAGGAGTGCTTAAAAATTATGGTAAGCTCTCCTGGGGTCATGGATTCAATGACCCAGAAGACTTACTGCTTTTTCAGTGTGGAGAGCGCAAGTGCTCTAGCCTGCTGTAGTCTCTCTGTGGGTTTTTAATCATACCCATCAGTTTTACTGGTTTGTGGGCTTGCTTTTTAAAATTCACTTGATTTAATTAGTAAAAGGCGTGCAAGCGTAATGCCTTTTATGGCATTTAGACCTCCTCAAGCACACCAGCCAACTACTGAAAACATATGAGGCGCTATGTTTTTGCTTTTCTTCTGGACTACTTTTTCTATTTTTTTTCCCTACGCAGCACGAGCTCGCTGCACATTTGCTGATACGTTTGACTGCAAGCGAACTTCTGTTTTATTTTGTGTGCTCCTTCACGCTCATGGCGTGGCACTTTAAATCGGTTGCTTGTGTAAAACTGTATTACCTTTCATTTTCATTTTATGTGGCAATAGAAGTCCGGTTAGGACTTCACAACACAAATAACTCTAAGTCGAGCAAATGCAAGACCCATTGCATTGCAAATGCTTGTTTAATGTTGCTGGTGGGCTGCAACATTAAAAAAATGCTTGGTGGTGCTCCCCCACTTCTAGAGCCAAGAGCTCATCACGGAGTCGGTTTTTGACCACATGGATAGTGTGTAGGCAGTGTCCTGTGCCACCACCTTGTCCCGTTCAGTTACCCGGGAACAGGCAGAGCTCTGCATTTGTGACCCACACATATTCAGGTAGCAATACCTACTTCAGAAAAAGGGCAGGCTGCCTGTGTCAGCTTTCCTAGAGCTAATGATGGTGCATTTCTGAGACACTGTGGTGGAATGATGATGAAGTGCCACAGGCCAGAGTTATGAAACTTTTTTTAAATGCAGGAAGTGTTTTGTTCTGAGCTGGTGGTGTTCACTGGTTCCTCTTTCTGTCAGACAGCTATGAGAAAATAAATGTATGAGGGGCCTCAGTAAGACTAGCATTTCCTCACCTTTAATAAAGTCCAGGGAGGAGCCTCCTGTGTGGCTTTGCCTGTCCATCACATTTTTTTCATCAACCTCTCATCATTCGGCTTTGTCCTTTCACTAATCTCCATTTACTTGTGGATCTCTTGTGCTTCTTTTTTTTTGATAACCAAATTTGTATTTTATTCGAAGGAACAACAGACAACAAGTTTTGATTAGGCATTACATATGACTGCATTCCCAGTTTACCCAGCTGCCCCCAACATGCAGTACAAACAAGTATTGCAATTGTGTCAGTATCACATATGTATAACAGAATCACATTTCCTTTTCTTCTTCGGCCCCTTGGTCACCTGTCCATTTAGACCAAATTTTAGTGTACTTCTGTGGGCATTCTTGCGCCTCATAAATAGGCTTCTCCATTTGGGCGGACCAGTCCACTCCACTCCTCCATTGAGAAAGCGTGGGGGGACTGCTTACCAAACATTGTCTTGCAATTTCCTGCGTAGCAGCCATAAGGGCAGTGCCCAGCAACTGTCTATCTGCTACGGAGCCCCAACCCCTCCATCACTCCCAGAAGAACCATCACTGGAGACAGTTGCAGGGTCTGCCGCACTATTATGGTAAGTTCTGATAACACCTGTTCCCAGTATTGGACAATACCAAGTCCACTGGGGAACCATTGCAGTGCCCACACCAGGGCGTGGACCGGAACCAGCATGATGCAATCAAATTGGGGTCAGGTACGCACAGTGCAGGTAAGACAATTGCACTAATCTTAGTTTGGCTGAGCTGACGATCACTCGCGGCACCATTAATGCGTCTCTCCAGTCCTCCTCATCCAATGGTCCGACCCAAGCTGCGCACCAGGACTTTATGGGGTGAAGTGTCTCAGAGGCTTTAGTACGATCGAACAATATATTTGGGAGAGTACCCCTTTGCCCAATGCCCCCATCATCACCTTTGCTTCCATGGGACTAAATTCAGGGAGTGAAGGATCCTCAGGTATGTGGGACTGCAATGCATGTCGCAATTGCAAATATTAATGGAACTGCGTGTGTGATATCATATACCCCTGCTGGAGTTCCTATATGCACCATATGCAATCCCCCGACCAAACATTGCCAAGCACAGTTATGCCATGCGCGTCCCATCGTGAAAACTCGTCAGGTGCACTCACCTTTCCCAGCCTGGTGCCCTTCCAAAGCTGCCTCTTCCTCCACCCCATGAATATCATCCTGGTTACTTCTGGGATATTCTGTGATACTGGGCCACCATATGGAAGGTCCATATTGCGGGAAAAACCCAAATTCGCGAGCTCTAGCCGAATTCTTGTGCTTTTTTTTATGATTTCCTTTACGATTAATATGCTTCAACCTGTGTGATATATTTGGTACAGTGTAAGATATATATTTTTTTTTTCTGTTCAGTTCTGTATTGTTCTCATTGATATTGCTGAAGTCGACAAATTTGTATTCTAATTTACTTTATTTCAAATAAAGTGCTGTAACGCCCATGGCTATGTCCGTGCTCCATAAAACTGCAAGAATAAAACCAAATAAGAGCGAATTAACTGTCCTATTTACTTGAATTTGCTCAACTTAAAAAAATACTAAATTTTTCTCTTTGTCACTATAATGTGTTCTTCATATCCCGTTGGATGTGTATGCATTGTCGCATTATTAATGCAATATAAAATGTGTAGGTTTGATCCATGATAGTGAACTATCAATAAATGTAATTTGGATCTGAGAAGGAGGTTTCCGGAGAGAATCAATTGTTGTTTTTTAGGGGTTTTTTTTGGAGCGAATCTTTATTGTGTTTTAAGACACTCTAAAGTGATCCATACATACCAGGATATATAAATATAAGATAAGAAGTAACACAAATACAGAAAATATAATGTTCTTATCTTCACCCAGACATTTAAAGAAGAGCCTGTCCGGTAATCAGTGCAACTACTTTCCAAGTTTCGGATATCTCTATAAGACAGACATGTTTTCCCCTATAGTTACCCATAGGGAGGAACAGTAATGGGAGGCAAATAAAAAAGCAAAGAAAAAGCACGCAGAGGTAAGGTAGTGAGTCCATGGGAGAGGAGAATTGGAGAGACAGTGCATCAGTGCATCAACAAAATGATCAGGGGCTTCTCAAGGGCAGGTGTCGAAGAAGGCACTGGCAAGTGGGAGGGGAATTAGGCAGTCAAATGAGCAGTTACTGTCAATCCAATACCCAACTTGGTCTTCCATCTCAGCTGGGGGTGTCTTTCTTGTTTCCTTACAATAGCGAGGAAGGGAAGTGGAAGCTGGTTGATCTCGTGGCATCTAGGACCTTGGACCTCATACTCAAACACAAGGGCCAGTGGATGGACCTCCTCGAATCAACTGGTTTTTATATCACATGACATCCCAATGGTTAAGAATCATTTGATTTTTGTGTTGAGGTGATGCTTTACATAAACTTATAGTGTGTTTGACGCAATGCTCATGATGAAATGGGCGTGAAAACCTGGGTACTTTTGGGAAAACAGAGTTTGATAAAAATGTGCAATTCCACTAGTGCCAAGAAATGGAAACATTTTTCGAAAATTACATAAATACCCACTTTTTACTTTGTGTGATCTGATTTAAAGGCGCAATACGAGGATGTTTTTCCAACTTGCTCATGGAGGACAATTATATAGATTTATATATTTTCCTGTGCTACACCTGCAAGTACAAGGTTGTAGTATTTTGTTATTATTTTCACCTTCAGCTAATTCCCTTAAACTTATTAACTAGAGTTTCATTCTGTTATACTTGCCTTTTATACCTCGTGATATAGTGGTTAGGCCTATGCAGTGGATGTAATGTAACTGTAATGTGATATAGTGCATATGAGGTAGCGAGGGTATATCATTTTCAGTTTTATAAGCACCTTCAATTTCCACGGCTTATTAACAGTCTTACTAGGGAGGGAGTAAGAGTGTGGTTTGGGAAGACTGAATTATGTATGATACTTTCACAGTTTTCAAATGTGTGCCCATCTAAAAGTATTCATTTGGGATGGGAAAAGGCTATTAACCAGACAAGTGAAGAGGGAGATGGAAATAATTAATCATGATCTGGGCAGGTGTAGATTTAATATGTCCCTTCCTTTATGTCACACCCATGCAACACTTACTTGTTACAGTGAGTGGATGCATGGACCAGGGCCATTGATCCATAGATGTCCACCTCTAGTGACTTGTTCAATACACATATAGAATGCACTAAATAACTGTAAGGCGAACAACAGATCAGAAACTTGGAAGAGGAGGTGAAGCATCCAAAACGCCCTCTCCCCTCTGATGTTGACACCCTCTGCTCTCTCAGATGCTTGAGGTAACTTTAATTGGGAGGTAGGAGATGTGTTTCCACAGAGATTGCAATTTAACAGGCCACTTGTAATCTGGCCCATACACTGGTTTTGGTAAGCATGTTTTCACCAATGCTTCAAGATCCAACTTTGTATTTGGTATTCTTATTCTTAACTTATAGGCCTGCATGTTCAATCAAAGATCCCATGTTTGCACTAATTTGTGTTCTTCCCACGGTTTAGGGGTATGGCATAATAAGACTTTTCAAGTCAGATTTCATTTGCTACACATTCAATCCAGCTCTTGGGGACATAGAGGGATAGAACATGAACTCCGGTGATGTTTAGTGTTTTTTTCTTCCTAGTCTCCAAGGAGGTTTATTGACTCAACCCAAAACTCCACTGTGATCTAGTATTGCTCCTTTGATTACCAATTAACTGGAGCACTAAATCTTGGTAACGCTAGTGGTATTTCTACCTGTTTCTATGGAAAATCTCCAGTCTAATATGAATTTACGGAAATTTCATCGGCAGACTATGGATCATTTCTGAGATGATTTTGAGGCTGACTTGATGGCAATTCTTAAGTTGGTTTGGAGCATTACATTACCCAATTAAGGGGGCATTTCAGGATCTGCATGGTCATTTTTTCACTTGCCAACTGATATTTGTAAGAAATTGGGTTACTGGTTGAGGAAGGTGAAGCCTTTCTCAAGCAGCAACTCAAGGAGAGGTCACCAGCAAACCCTAAGTTAACCTGTGTTCAACCTTCGGGCAGCTTGACACACAGCAGTCAGTGTTAACGCAGAGGCAATGTGTAAAGTATTTGTGCAATACTTCAAACAGGAACCCAGTGAAAACACACCACAAAAGGAGCCCAACACAGAGTTAGACAAATAGAGTAATTTTTAATAAATAAAGGGCCATATGTACGAACACTTTTTCCCATAGACACAGAATGGAAAAAAACCTTTGCTACATCTGGCCCAAAATGACCAAAAAGACAAAAAGACAATCAGTAGACCTGAAGATATTCAATTTTAAAGATTTTAGTGACAATAGCATGAAAAAGCACAAAGCACCAACTGTGGATATCTAGTCATGTCAGATCTGGACAAAGTCACAAGTTCAGGTTGGCCATGATGGAGTGCAGGCCGGCTGCAGGGACCTGTCAGGCCTGCAAACCCGGATATGCCTCAGTAAAAAAAATCGGAGTTGACCATTTGCCTTTGCAGGGACCAATGCTTGTTTACAGAGACCAATGCTTGTTTGCAGAGACCAATGCTTTTTGGTACTAATGCTTGTTAGAGACCAATACTTGTTTGGGAACATGTGTTGCGCAAGCCTCCAGCATCCCTATGACTCAGACTGGGTGTGGCTCCCTATGACTCAGACTAGGTGTGGCTGGATGTAGCAGGTATTTAAACCACACCCAGCCTGAGTGAATTGCTTGTTGTAAAGGTCACCGGCTCCAGAGAAGGAATCTCTGCTCCTCCCCTTTTGATCTTCACGTTCCGTTCTGTCCAGCATCTTGGAGGCCACTTCCGAAAAAGAAGAGACCGCAGGAATTAACCCTTCAAAAGGCGGTAACACGCTGCGCCCGATTTAAGAACGTTTATTGCTAATACTTGAAACTTGCTGACTTGAAATTTAATAAGCGAATGTTCCAGGATGCAATGCGCCTATAAGGGCACATCTTTGGCTTTTAAGGTTATTGGGATGTTCACCGCTTGTCATGCTATAATGCTTAATGTAGTTGTTTGCATTATACCACAGAAAGGATTTTCTATTGAACAATTATTATTTAAACAATATACTGCGAATACGTTTATTATCGATGATTTTAATGTGGCATTACTATTGTTATTAGCAAGACGATGTACTATAAATACGGTTAATATAGCTGAGTTCAAAGTGGCATTTGCATTATTTCAAATTGTTGCTGGTGATGCGGAACATTCTGTGTTTGGCGCTTAAATGAAGTTGAAGCTTAACTTTGCCATGCTCAAAATTACGCTGTGATGTAACAGTGATAAGCCGGTTGTTCATGAAGTTGAACACTGTTGATTAACCCTATGTTTTCATAGTAATACAATGTGAACCATAACCCTTGAAATTAACCCTATGTTTTTAGTGTGATTTAAACACTGAATTGTATTCCTCGCAATACTAGCACAGTACAATGATTAACCCATGAATATCTGGAGAATCTAATTCCCTGAGAGTTTATTCTTATTATTGTTGCCTATGTAAATGTCTATGAGTCAAGTGAGTCAGCATCTTGGGAAACCTCAAGGTGAAACATGCAAGATATCCACTGAACGTCAAGGAACATCTAGGTAAGCTTAATTGAGGTGACAAGGGACTAATCCAGGATCACAGTGGGGGTAGTTATAGACAGTATAGGAGGTTCAAGGCTCTTATTTATTAACAGGTAATCCACATCATTTCCAAAAAGTCTTAGAGAGAGTGAGAGCCATCAAAAGTGGGAAAAGGGACCCCAACAGATACTTCTAGCTTGCACATCATAGTTTAACAGTAGAGTATGCATGGGTTATGAGACATTAGTTATTTGACTGATGTATAATTTATCATAGGAAAGACCGGCTCTTCAAGAACCATCACTAGGCGTCCAGATCCAGCCCTGTGACTTCAGTGTCTCTCTCCTTCTCTCATCTATCTCCATTCCCCCAGGACGTTGCAGTGCCGATCATGTGTATTTAAGTGGGTGGCACACAACATTTAGGTGGAATTGGGAAGAAGCAGCTTGGTCAGCATTATGTCTCCGTGGGACGAACAGGTTGGTGCTTGACAGGACTAAGTTAGGCATGCTGAACAAACTACCTTGAATCCTGTTTTGCGGAGCACTGCAATGATCCGTGTTGAAGACGTATCAGTTCTGAGATGCGGCGAGGCTGTGATGCAAGGGTCTGCTTTGTCATCGAGGGCCCCGTCGATGGGGCTTACAATGCGAAGTCTGGCAACAAGCATGCAGCACGCAGTAAGGTGATATGTCGGTTCCAAGGAGCGATGGGGCTGCGATGCAGAGTCCATTGTCATCACTGGGGCTGTTGTTGAGAGATACGAGGACCAGCAACAAGGATGCATCGTGCATCAGCGGTTCTGAAGGCAATACGGGCTGAGCAACAATATGGGCCTTTGCGACAGGTCCAATCCACACAGCAGCGGAGATGAATCAGTTACGCTTGGGGTTGCACAGCTTTGGAGATGCATCGGTTCCGCTGGATCCACAGAGGCTGGCAGAGCACCTTCTGCCCACTCCCAAGGGTCCAGGACTGTGGTGTCACTACTTGGCAGGGTAGACTCACAGAGGGCAGAGTCCAGGTGCAGAGACTAGGTTGTTGGAAGCCTGTTATGTCACTGAGGCTTCACATCACAAGGCTAGCCAACTAGCCCTTGGAGTCATTCTATGTTCCGGGTCCAAGAGATACAAGTCCAGTCCTTCTCAACCAGGCACGAGGGCAGCAGGCAGCAGGTCACCACAGCAGGGCAGCGGTTCTTTCAGAGCAGCAGTCCTGCAGAGTAGCAGTCTTTCAGCAGCACAGCACTCCTTCTTCCTGTGAAAGTATCTAGATGTCCAGAGGTGTACTGAAGAGTTTGTGTCCCTTATTGTGTGTGGATGTCTAGGAGGAATACATAAAGCTCAACTGTCATCCACACCCAGTCATGTGACCAGAGAAAGGCTGCAGGCGCTAACTGGCTAAGGCAGGAAAATACCAACTTTCTAAAAGTGGCATTTTCAGAATTGCAATTTAAAATCCGAATTCATCATAAGTTAGGACTGTGACTTCAGAGACACCGAACATGAATTTGTGACCTGCTCACATTTGGAAATTCCATTTATAAAATGTATAAAATGTAATAAGGCAACACCAATGTTATCCTGTGGGAAAGATATGCCTTGCAGTAGTAAAAACGAATTTAGGAGTATTTCACTACCAGGGCATGTAATACTTTTTAAAATACATTTTACCATGCCTTCTGGGCTGTCCAGGGCCTACTTTAGGGGTGGTTTATGTGTAATAAAATGAAAGTCTGGGCCCGGCAAAAGGGGTATTTTGCCATGTTGAAATGGAAGTTTAAAACGGCACGAACATGCTCTGTAATGGCAAGCCTGAGACATGGGTAAAGGCCTAGGGTACTTAAGTGGGTGGCCCAATCAGCGCTACAGGCCCACTAGTAATTCACAGGACCAGGACACATTTAGAGCTAATTTACTACGGACTTATAAGTAAATTAAATATGCTAATTGGATATAAGCCAGTGTTACCATGTTTAGAGGAGAAAGCTCAACCACTTTAGCCCTGGTTGCAGTGGTAAAGTACACAGAGGCCTAAGGCCAGCAAAAACAAGGTCAGAAAAAATGAAGGAGGAAGGCAAAAGTGTGAGGGAAGACTACCCTAAGACTTACATGTCTGAAAATATTGAACTTTAATGACGTGACTGTGGGGGGCAATGAATACAATGATAGTGCAAATCATGCACCTGCACAGTTTTGTCACCCACAAAATTCCTTCAAATGTACCATTACTATTAGGACAGATATCTGGACTCCCCATAGAAACAATGTACTTGGCAAAATGCACCGCTTGCCCCAACAATGTTTGTATTGTGTTATTGCCTGCTCAACTCTTAACATGGTTTCAGAAGTCTATTGCACTTTGATGACTTTTTGGAAGTTAATATGCTTTTCAGCAGTGCTGCTAAAAACCTTTTTTTGCCAGAGGACCACCAAACTTTGAAGCAAAATTGTGTAAAAAAACTAGACAAACAGGTTTCGAAAGTATAAATTCCTATGTTTTAACAAATAATTTGGAGAGATATCTTACCTTTTTCAAGCTAAATTGTCACTAACACATAAGAACTCTTCAGTAGATTGCATCCTAGTGTTACATCACATGTAGAGTAAGGGGGTTGAAAAGAGGTGCAGAGGGAATTAGTAAGACTGCTGTGGTAGTAAGGCTTGATATCACTTGCTACAGGGACAGAACCTATTTCAAAACACAGTTTTTGGAAAAAATGTTGAAGCATGTGTATTGACTGCCTTGGGTATTACTAGAATACTGAAGCCTGAGAACTGTTTCAAGATACAGAGGACCGGAATACAGTAAGTAAATAACAGTATTATTTAAAACTGGGCTATTAGTTAGGGGAGACGACTACTCCCCTTGAGTAATCAACACAGTTCATGTCAGGGTGAACCACAGGAGTCACTAAGTTAACCCGAATTAAACCCCCGGTAGCTATAGCACAGATAAGAAGAGGCTTAACATAGAGGCAATTTGTAAAGTACTTATGCAGTAGCATAAAAGTAATAAAGTCGAAACACAGCACAATAAAAGTCCCAAATCAATTTAGAAAAATAGAGAATATTTTATTATCTATTATGACACCAAAATGACAAAAATCTAATAGTGGAAACCAGGGATATGAATTTTCAAAATTTAAATTAAAAATATTGACATAAAAAATTAAGTACCAACAGCAGTCAACTGGTTTAGATAGACCAGGACATTGTCATAATTTGAGGCCAACCACTATGTATGATGAGTCAGACACAGAGACCAGATTTGACCAGTTTAGAGGTTTTACCTTGGAACTTAGTCTCAAAAAATAAAGTTAAAGATCTTTGGAAGGGCAAGGCAACAGGCAGTACCCGAAGAGGGCTCCACAAAGTCAGATAGCCATTGGAAGTGATCCTTGTTAAGCCATTGATTTTTGGTGGGAAAGTTCATTTTGGGAGAAATCCAAACTCTGCATCCAGGGATGGTTCCTTGCCAGTTGGGAACGTTTGGAGCCCTCACCCCGAAGATTTCTAAGAATTTTAAGATTTCTTTGTTTTCACTTAGTCACTTTTTTTGGAGTCCAGATTCTTCCAGCATGACAAGGCTGTAAGCAGGTGCCTAAGAGGTCTCCATGATGCCAGAAACTGTCTCTGTGAAGTTCAACTGCAGAGGATTTGTCATTGCTAAAAAGTTCAGATTGGAAGTGACTTGGCTCTTGCCCAGCTCCTCTCAGGTCACAGACAGCAGGTTCAGTCCTGCTTTGATTTTCCTCACGGCCAGTAGTGTTCTGAGAAGGGTACTTGGGATGCACAATTATCCCTGGCAGTACCTCATTGGTGGTGGTGACTCTTGCTTCCCACCTAATCAATGGGGTAAAAGTCTCCAGGGTTTACCTTATCCACTTTTGAAGCATTTTCTTTGTGCCCTGCTGAGAACAATCCCATATAACCCAATCTGCCTAAATCCACGATGGTGAAACCCTGCTCACCTTGTGCAGAGCCTGTGTGTGGCAAGGAAAACAAACAGTCCCCCCCCCCATGGTCACTCTAAATAGGATCTGGGGCAGCTCCCCTCCTTCTGTGAATGCTGCCTGCTTAACTGGAAGAACAAACGGAGGGTCCTTTCCAGGTGTCATTTAAAACCTGATTTTATTGTACCACAGGAACAAAAACACCTCCCTGCACCCTGGCCTTTGTGTCTTCTCTGGGAGCAGTTTTCATACCTCATTTGGGGCTTGATGACTCAAGAGGGCTGCAGATGGAGCCTAATGTAAATTAACCTACATAGGCATTAGGCAGGGAAAAAGTAACTTTCTAAAAGTACCCTTTTCCTTAACATGCATTAAAAGGTTGACTTCACCATTGAATTGGATTTTTAATAACCATTAAAACTGAAGGTTTAATCACACTTCTAACTGGTCCCTAGATAGCAGCGTAAGTGTAGCAATGCTTCCCAATGTTTTCTCTGTCAGCAAGCCAGTCTTCCTACTGTGAAGCTTTTGGAATCTGGTGACTATAAGCAGGGCCACTGGAATTGTGTGAGTGTGCAGCCGCACTGATTTTTGTATAATCAGAGATTTTCCACATTTGCCACACAACGCATCATCTGACGCATAATCTGCAGATTTTAACAAAAAATAGTTTCTAGTTCAAACGGTTGAAAAGTTACTAAAAACGCAGCAACTCATGTTGCCGCACAGTGGAAGGACTTTTGCAAAGGTTGTCTGGTCACCTTTCTGTTACTTATTGCTATATTTGAGTGTTAAACAGGTACTAATGGGGTGCAACCAATGTCCAGACAGTGTTAAAAAGTTTACAAAATAATGAAGCAATACTATCACAAAAACGTGCTGCATTATGCCACACAATGTGCCTTTTCTTGGAAGATAATTTACTCAACCCTGACGCATAACCTGCCCCGTCCCTGCTGCACAATTACAGTGGCCCTGGCTATAAGGAAACTAACATTACATTTCTACATGTCCTACTTTTGAATGTTATGCATCCTTCCTTATGGGCTCTAAGGCATACATAGGGGTGACATATTAATATTTAAAATGGATGTTTTGACCTGTCAAAATGGTTTCTCTTGACAGGTTGAAATTTTTAAAATTGGAAGGCCTGAAAACGGGTTTGCACTACCACTGCTGAGGATGGCATAATTGTGCAGCAGACCACTAGCGACGTTTAACTTACAGGCCCTGGGTATGCTTTGCAGCTTAAACTAGGGACTTTTCTGTAAGTTAAATATGCCAATTAGGAATAAAATGGGAAGCACACACACTTTGCTACTGGTAAACAGTGGTAAAGTGCACAGAGTTCCACAGTCAGAAAAAATAGGGCAAACATCTGGGGGTACACAGTACAAAAGATGGTCATTTCCTAGAGGTATGTCATTATGATCCTCTAACATGACAAAACACCTTGGTCATTCTGAGAGACAAAACACAAGCAACCTTATAGAAACAGTGATTTGGTAACCAGTGGAAGGTACTTCTCATTTGCTTAATTGTAAAAGGAATGAACATTTGGGAGTTACTGTCTTTTTGGTAGGGGGATTGACAGGAGCTTGAGATCCCTGGAGACATCACCATTGACGTTTTTATGTGGGAGATACATTTTGTGTAGTCCTGAAGAAGGGTGCTTGTAACAGGAGTGTCCAGTGAAACACAGCGATAAATTATTAGAGCAGAATCTGCAATACACTGGGCGGATCTATATGAAATGTGGATATGGTCATGCATCCTTGTTGATACAAATAGAAGATTTGCAGACTTTTTATTAGACCAATGTATGTGTCTTAATCACTCCTTTTGTCATGTTTTAATTGTCACAGGTTTTTAGATTGCTGATCACTATCATTCAGCATGATGTATATGTGTTTTAATTAAATTGATTTTTTTTAAATGTTAAGTAGAAGGGTGAAAAAGAATTTAAAGTGTTTTTACAACATAATTAAATCCATATATATTTTTCTCAATTCTTGTGGTACTCGCTTGTGTTAGTAATAATAATTGTCTTTGAATGAAGTATGCATGGTTGATAACGAATGAGTGTTGTATGTGCTTCATATTTTGGTCCTCCGGGAAATTTTGCGAATCTATTGTTAAGTGGCACCCTATCCTCTTGGTGTATGGGTTTCTCTGAAAACTTTTTCTACTCTAATTGCAGTCACTATCCATGAAGAATCTGTTCACAATCATTCTTTCCATCATGTCTGGCTCTCCCCCGGACACCTGCCCCACACACAGATTCTCTCTAGATGCCATCTTTCCTCTTCCTCTGGTAATATACAATTCCTTTTTGCAGTCAACCTCTGTTTTAGAGATCTGAAAAGAAGCACTGGTTACTCCATTACTTAAAAAACCCAGAGATGGTCCTTTTTTCAAACTACATGCCAATTTCTTTGCTGCCCTTTCTCTCTAGAATGCTTGAAAAAAAATGTATCTTCCTATTTAGAAAATCACTCCCTTCTTGATCGAGCACAATCTGGCTTCCACCCTAGCCACAGCATGGAATCAGCACTGTGATAGATGTTGTTAGGAGAATTCTGGACCAAGGCAGCTCAGTCACGTTGGTCTTCTTAGAACTCTGTGCTGCATGTGATAACAGTTTCTCACCCACCTCTCATTTCTCATTTCCAAACTTCTCTGCCTGGGAATCTGTGAGTCTGGGCTTAAATGATTAATCTCATTCTTGACACTAAGATCTCAGTCCATATCTTTAACTAAATTTTACACTTCTCCACAAGCAGGTACTAGGGAATGCCAACAGGGATCCTCGCGGAGTCCCACGCTCTTTAATGGCTTTGTCTCTCTCTTAGCTTCATTGATTAGACCCTATGGATTTGAAATTATATTTATGTGAATGACACACAAATTATCATCGCATATCCAACAATATCAGTTGGACTCAAGTGAAATATAACAGCTGCATGGCTGAAGTCACAAGTGGATGACGCATAATTACTTCAAATTAAGGCCCATATTTATACTTTTTGACGCTAAACTGCGCTAACGCAGTTTAGCGTCAAAAAGTTTTGCGCCGGCTAACGCCATTCTGAAGCGCCATGCGGGCGCCGTATTTATTGAATGGCGTTAGCCGGCGCAAGCAGACCGGCGCTGCCTGGTGTGCGCGAGAAAAACCACGTACACCAGGCAGCGCCGGCGTAGGGGGAAAATGGCGCATGGGCGTCTTAAAATGGGGCAAGTCAGGTTACGTCGAAAAAATCGTCGTAACCCGACTTGCGCCATTTATTTTCGACGCCCATCCCCCATCAACATGACTCCTATCATTGTAAAGATAGGAGTCATGCCCCCTTGCCCAATGGCCATGCCCAGGGGACTTCTGTCCCCTGGGCATGGTCATTGGGCATAGTGGCATGTAGGGGGGCACAAATCAGGCCCCCCTATGCCAAAAAAAATTATTAAAAAAAAAAAAAAAATACTTACCTGAATGTCCCTGGGGTGGGTCCCTCCAGCCTTGGGTGTCCTCCTGGGGTGGGCAAGGGTGGCAGGGGGGGTCCCTGGGGGCAGGGGAGGGCACTCTGGGCTCATTTTGAGCCCACTTGTCCCTTAACGCCATGCCTGACCCAGGCGTTAAAAAGCGGCGCAAATGCGCCGTTTTTAGCCACGCCCACTCCCGGGCGTCTCTTTTGCCCGGGAGTATAAATACCACGTAAAGGCCTGGGAGTCATTTTTTAGACGGGAACGCCTCCCTTGCATATCATTAACGCAAGGAAGGGGTTCACGCTAAAAAATGACGCACATTCCGGGAACTTTGGCGCTATTCGCCTCTAACGCCATAGTATAAATATGGCGTTAGTTGGCGTTAATTTAGCGTCGAATTTGCGTCGAAAAAAACGACGCAAATTCGGCGCAAACGGAGTATAAATACGGCCCTAAATGCCTCATTTCGTCCTCTGCCTGGTGGCCTACAGGACTTAGCTGCCTTCGTGATCGAGCTCAGTTGGTTAGCAACCTGAAAGTAATTTTTGAACACAAACCATCTTTTTCTAAATAGATTATTCATACATCATTCATTTGCTTTTCTCTTCTTGAAATGGTCCACAATGTTATTACATTTCTACTGACATCTGCTTGCAATACAGTGATCCAAGCACTTGCCATTTTGCTCCTCGTCTATATAAACCCTTTCCATCTATGTCTGCCCTCCCACCTCTGTTGTATGTATTCACTGTTACGTTAGGTGTAAGAGAGAATATTGTATTGTTGTTGTTCTGGAGTTTCTCTTTGACATTCCAGGCAGGGCAGTTGATCTGGGAACCGAATGTGAAAGGTTGCAGAGAAATACCAGTGCTGACTTCTTTTACTTGTCAATAAACAAGAAAGAAACTTCACCAGCCTGACCTGAGTTTCTATATCAACCATACAACATAAATTGGCGACAAGGGTCAAACTAGAAGTCAGCAGCTTGAACCCGGGACAGAATTTACTCATCTTTCGCAACTGAACGTGACTGTGAGTAATACTGGCACTCTTGCTTTGGAGGTGTCTTGCGACTTTAATTTAATTCTTTATTGCTACTACTGATATAAAACTTTCACTTGCAGTGAGATGTGTGAGAGTTGACATTTCTATTTTTCATTCCCCGCTATTTGAGGGGTACTTGAGCTGGCAGGACTAGCTTTCACGCACTGATATTTGAAGTATGCGTGTTCTATTTCTTCATAGTCTTGTCTTTCTGAAGCAGCATTAGACCCGCGTTGGTGCAAGCTATCCTGAGGCTGTGTTACATGCAGATTAATTATGATTCTCAAGCTGACATCTGAAGGAAGCACGTTCCATACCACATGCGTGCTTTTGGAACTCCACAAAGGCTGGAAAGTGAGTTAGCGAGAGCAGTACAGAGTATTTCTGAGTGCCGGCATGAAGTAGCAATATCATGCATCTAGTCTATAAGCCCCTGTGTGCTGTAATTCTTTCTCAATAAAGGAAACTACTTGCATGAGCAGCACCATTCAGGACTCCTGGCCTCCAATTATAAGTAAGAAGCAGTCTGAGGAATGAGGAGACTAGTTATTGCTATGGCTGCATATTGTGAAGTGCTGAATCATAGGCAGGCACTGTACATCGTGTAATTCTATTGGTCCAAATTGTTTCATTGCTATTGGCTCATGTATCGGATGAAAGGATTGGCCAGCAGAGGAAGTGAGAAGGGTTACATCAGCCATAACTAAGATTTTAAGCTCTTAACCGTTTTGGCCTGAGAGACTGGATTGAAACAAGTTATCATACTAAATATTAATTATTTTTAACAATAAACGATTTTGATTGTAGAACATGCAGCCACATTCCTGCCAGAACCTGGAGCACCAAAAATCAAATGGGATCAGTAGTACAGGTCTTTTGACAGTTATTTGGTAGCCATTGATGGGTAGAATTTTCTGCAACAAGAAAAAAAAGCCATGCTATATTATTGCCTTGCGGCGGAGGGTCAAAGAATCTTTGATCATCAACCTCAATTATATGCTCCCCATCAATGCAATGGGATGTATTTAATGAAGCGGTGAAAAGATCAGAAAATCATTTTAAGGATGATGTTAGTGTTATTGTTGAGATGCATACATTTTTCACACGTAAACAACACCAGAATGCGACAAAAGAGAATTCTTTAGCTGAGTTAAGGTTATTACTTTCCTCATGCGAGTTTCAAGGACCAAGTGACCAATACTTAAAAGATCAACTAGTGGTAAATTGTTATGGTAACCAAGTCCAAGAAAGAATATTGTGTTGTCGGAATCCTACTCTTGCAGGAATCCTGGAAACTGCTAAGGGTATTGAAAGGTCAGTGTTAGCAACTAAAGAGTTATTTAAGTCTAATGTGAGCCCCAGTGAAACAGTGAATGTAATTTTGATTAAACCCCAAACTAATACTGCTACCAATTTGGATGTAAAATAAATTGGATAAAGGGTCGACATGTTTCTGTTGTGGATGCAAGTCACATGTAGATTAGTGGATTCACAAGAAGAATGTTCTCTTAGCACAAAAGGGGAGGAGAATCTTATGATCAAAAGAGTGGGTTTGTCAGTCAACATGTTGAACACTGACACTGAGATTCAAGGGAAAGGAGATCATCCCGTTTGCAACATAAAAATTGGTGACATTGAATTCAGAGTCATGGTGGATTCGGGGTCTCCTATCACGATCATTCCAGACACTTTATATTGACAAGAATGAGGCATTGTTAATTTGTTACCACCTGACATACGTACTGTAGCATATGGAGGGCAAGAAATAGACATCATAGGGTAGTTTATGGAAGAGATTAGGTATAAAGATAGATTGAGTTAATCCAAAATATATGTAGCAAAGAAAGGATACAAAATACTAGGATGGTATGAACAAGGTAAGCTTGGAATGATATTGAGGCCAGGCACAGAAAATCCCATTTCGTTGGTTGAGATGGCTGAGTTAGAGGCAAAGTCGTTGACGGATGTGTTGAAAAAATATTGAGCTGTATTTGATGGAAAATGGGGCATAGTGAAGGGTTTTGATCAAAAAATCATATTGAAGCCTGATGCCATCCTGGTTCTTCACAAAGCTCGCAATGTCCCATTAAGTATCAGAAGTAAATTGAAGGAACACTTGGATAAATTATGCCTGGAGGGCGTGATTGAGCCCATGGACTCAGTTAGATGAGTATCCCCCATTGTAGTAGTCATTAAGAAATCTAACAAACTCAGGCTATGTGTTGATCTTAGATCACTTAATAAGAATATCCAAGTTGATTGTTTCCCTCTTGCAGTAGATATAAGACTTGTTGGCACAATTAGGAGGGATGACTTTTTTTCAACAATTGATTTACGAGCTTCTTATCATCATGTGTAATTGAGTGAAGACTAGAGATTTGACAACATTCATTACTCCCTTTGGGGCATTCCGCTTTTTGAGAATGCCATTTGGCCTAGTCTCTGCAGCTTCTGTTTTTCTGAAATTTATGTATCAGCTGTTGGGGAATGAAGAAAGTGTGTTGACCTAAAAAGATAACATATTAATATGTTCAGATTTGGAATAAGAACATTTGACCAAACTTGACAAAGTTTTTTAAATTATAGAGAATCATGGAATCATTATAGAGAAAGAGCAAATAAGTATGTTTATGACACAAAAGGCAGAATATCTGGGGCACAAGATATCAGTGCAAGGGATAGAACCAAAGAAATCCCTGATTATGGCTATTGACAAATGTCCTGCTCCCGGATCTAAGCATCAGTTGATATCATTCCAAGGTGATTGTGAATATTATTCATGCTTTGTACACAATTTTGCATTGCAGACTGAACCATTGGGAACATTGTTAAGGAATGGGGTCAAATCAGTTTGGGAACAAGAACAGGTGGAAGCATTTCATGTTCTCAAGTCATTAATTGTGAAGGCACCAGCTTTTCAACCATTTAGGGATGATGCACAATCCACTGTAACTGTAGATGCCAGCAGTTCAGGTATAGTGGCGAGTCTCAGTCAGTTGGTAGAAGGCATAGAAAACACTGTGACCTTTGTGTCATGTCACCTGACTGAGGCTGAAAAGAACTACAGCATGATTAAAAGAGAGGCTTTGGCCTGCGCATGGGGTGTGCAACATTTTCTAACATACTTGTGGTGCAGGGAGTTTGTGCTAGTCATTGATCACAAACCTTTTGTGTACATGTGGAACGATAAAGGTATGGGAAATGCCAGTCCTGTGCTGGTGAGATTGCTTTCCAAGTTGCATGAGTTTAACGTTAGAATGAAGCACATTCCTGGAGGGAAAAATACTAGGGTGGATATTCCTTCAAGATGCCCTTTACCTCAGTCTAGCAATGGTGACTTGAGTGAGGAGAAGGAAATGATTGTTTATGATTTCTGAAGGTATGGTGTCACATGAAAATTGGATCGAGAAAGGGAGAATTGATAAGGAGTTGGGGGTAATAAAGGAATACATGAGACAGGTAAGGCATAGAGAAGGACAGGTTACTGAGGAATTTAAATGATTCTCAAAAGTGAGAGATGATTGAAGCATTGAAGATGGCATGATACTGAGAGGCACCAAGTTAATTCTGCAGGGGGAATTGAGGGTGAGGTTGATCAAGTTGGCTCACAAAGAACACCTTGGTGTCACCGGCACCAGTAAAAGATTACGTTTGTATTATTGGTGACCAAAAATGGATAGTGAAGTGGAGGTAATGGTAGGAGGTTGTGTGGAATGTCGTATGGCAGCCAAATCCATTTATACCTACAACACTCCTCTTGTCCTATTGAATATCCTGAGAGTCCATGGGAAAAGTTGGGAATGGATTTCATTGGTCCTATTGGAGGACTTAAGGGTGGAAAAAGATTTTTATTAATGGTGGTAGATTATCACTCTAAGTGGGTATCATATAGAGTTGTGAAAGAACCTAACACAGCAAGTGTGATTACATTTTTGAAGGAACTATTCAGATCGAAGGGGTCCGGGCCTTTTTTGTGACAGACAATGGGTCCAGTTTGTGTCACATCGAATGGTGGAGTTTTTGACAAAATTTGAAATCAAACACCTCACTACAACTCTCTATAGTGCTCAAGGTAACGGAATGGTGAAGAGTGTCAATCGTATGTTGAAGGAGATGGTGCAGATGACTATCTGTACAGGTCGATGTGTACAGGAGTTGGTGGCTGAGAGAGTATGGTGTTACCACAACACACTACATTCAACTACTGGTTTTCCCCCTTTTGTGCTTTTGAAGGGAAGGTATTTGTTTAATTAAATTTCATCTAAATGGATCTTGAAAGAGGCTAAGGTGGAAGGTCAGGTATCGTGTATGGAACAAGCCAGACATAAAGTGGAGAATTCACAAAGAAAAAGTAGGATGAGATATGAATTAAAAATAGCAAGAAAAGTAGAATTTCATGTGGAGCATCGAGTGAGAGTAAAAAGGCCATTAAAGAAACAGGGTTCCAGATTTTATCCTGAGACCAAAGTCATTCAAGTTTCCAAACATGCAGTCAGAGGGAATGGGGTAAGAGGGAGAGCAAAAGGAGTGTGTCAACAGTTATTGAGAGTGAGGATGATAATGATGTAGCAGGAGTTCAAGAGGGAAAGAAGGTCTATTCCATAGGCATTGGATCTTATGATAATGACACCATTAAACAAAAGAGAATTAGTTGTTCTGTGCCTTTGAGGTATGAACATATAAGTGGTGCAGGTAGGAGGGATGTCATGGTAGATGGTTCATGGCATGAAGTGTTGGAAAATGATGTTGTGGAAGTTGACAATATACCCAATAAATGTTCCTAGGGAATTATGAAACTGCTAGCCAAAGGCCAAGAAGAGAGAGTAGGAGACCCACGTATCTTGATGTTTATGTGGTATAAGGTTTTTATAGATGACTTACAGATTTGTCTTTATTCTTGGTCTTTTATGTACCTTGTTAGGTTTTGGGATGTGGGGGGGGGTTGTTTAAAAAAGGGGGAAAGATGTGTTGTATGTATTCACTGTTATGTTAGTGAAAGAAAGAACATTGTATCATAGTCATTCTGAAGTTTCTCTATGACATTCCAGGCAGGTCAGTTGATCAGGGAACCGCTTGTGAAGGTTGCCATGAGACGCCAGTGCTGACTTCTTTTACTTGTCAATAAACAAGAAGGAAACTTCACCAGTGTCAACTGAGTTTCTCTGTCAACCATACAACAACCTCTTATAGAGGCTACAAACTGTACAAAATTCAACTACCCGACTCCTACTTAGTTTGCCCAGTCAGGAATCCATCTCCAGCCATTAAACGGCCTCTATTGGCTTCTCATTCAAAATGGTATTCCTTTTAAGACACCATGGCCCTAATTACAAGTGTTGGTTCTATTAAGCACACCTGACAAATAAGGATATCACAGGGTACGTTATATATCTGGTGTGATAAATAGTACCTATTACAGGTTTGTGGGAAATACCATGCAGATTTTGTTGGTTAACTCACCAGAATCTTCATGGTACAGTAAATGCTGTACACATTTCCCCTGTTAAATTTCGGCAGACTTGATCTGCCAACATTTAACCAAAGCTTGAGGTATTTAATGTATGTTAAATAGTTTTCAACTTGTAATTCCAACCACTGCATGAAAAGTGGTTTATGAAGGAGTCGGAGTCAACTAAACCACTCGCAATCAGGCCCTATGTATTGTTCACTGTGCTTTCTTTGGCTAAGGGCCTGTCTATTCAGACACAAATTGCTGCAGAAGTTTCCAACTTCCATTTTGCACTATTCATCAACCAATCTCATCAAAGTTCCTCGTATTCTACAAAGCTGCACAGAGACATATCCTTTTGCTTTCCCGCAGCCAAGTTTTGGAAAACTCTCCCGGGCAGTGTCAGATCCATGTCCAACCATCTGCAGTTTCGGAAAAAGCTGATAGTTTGGCTGTTCGGTTAATCATCTGTTCTCCTCCTAATCAACTAGCACCAAGACACCTTTGGTAGGATATCTCTTGCTTTTTTTATGTCTTGCTGGTGACTCGTATGGGAAGCTGGTCAAAGGTGCTTTACCCTCTCCTGCAACTTTCTTTTGGAATAACAGAATGTCAGTGCTGCAGGTAGCAGCATGTTTTTTCCTCTCTGGTGCAATTCAAGTGTCAGGTAGCCCATAGGTGACTGCCGAAGCCTAACCACACTCCTCTGTGCTGCTTCTCCTTGACCTGGAAGAGGGTAGGTTGCAAGTCAAGGTGTTAGTAGTTGTCTGGAGTCTGAGCCTCACTTAAGCAAGGGCAGGGTTGAGATAGTAGGGCTCGTCCATCTTGTCACCAGTGTTGTGGCATGTCCCCTAAGCCTTCATGACTGTGGAATAATGACATGGACAGTTGGTACTGGTGATAACTGGAGTTCGATCACGTGTGCCCATCTCCCTTTTACTGGTTAGGTCACCTGACCTGGTAATGTAGGGATGGGTATGGGGTGGTGTAAGGTACAGCTCTCTGTGAGAGCGGAGTACGCTATGATGTCCTCCGGACACTACATTGACAGCTAGAGTTTTGCTGGAGTGTCTAGGTTAATTTTTTACATTTTCTGGGTTGGAGGAAAGGGCACCTATTAGATATTTCCTTAAGCTTAATGCAAAGTTAATCTTTTTCAAGGAAGTTATTTGGGGTTGATTAGACAAATGCTAGTAATCTGTGATCTGGGTTAGAGATCTTAGAGAATAAAAAGTTGAAACTGTTACCTTTGGAATAGGAAGGTTTCTCAATCTAGTCAGGCGAACACAATCCGTTTTATGTTGGAGGTGCACTCAGACCCAATGTTCAAGTCAGAAGGGATAACGCTAATTAAAACCATGACAAGCAGAGAGAGAAATTGACAATTATATAATAATGCAGCTAACGCTTCATCAATTCAAGTTACCAACAATAAAAATAGATTTTGGTGAATTTCTTCAAGGCAGAGCTTCCTTTAGGGATGTCCCTAAGAAGACGTAATTGGTGAGACAAACTGAAGAAGATACCTGCTACTTACCTTTGGCTGCAAGGGAAATCTGGTCTCATTGAAGCTCAAAGAGTGATTTTTCTTGATATTTAAGGACGACAAGCTTGGACACGTTGGTTGAATTTTGCTTGCATTTTTTAATGTCAGTGAAGAGGTATATGCATTTGGTTGGTTTGTGAAATGTATTTATTAAACACATTTACTGTCCCAACAAACATCGTCAATACACAGAGGTTAAGACAGTGTTCAGTGGCTCACAGCCTTTTACAGGAAATACATCATCAATGTATCAATCTATAGAAGCTTCTCATCAGAGGGGTAGAGCAGAACCATCCTGCTTCAGTCAGGGCTGGTTCCACGGCCATTACCTTCCTCTGTAGCAAGCGGACGTCCATTTAAGCCTCAACCTAAAAACAGATCTTTGGACCATACAGAGGGTAAGGGACCCAGCCCAAACTTCCAGTCAAAAGGTACCCGTCTTCTAGATAAATAGATAAACTTCCTCAAGATCCTTTTCTCCCTCCTTGTCATCATGTCTAGCCTCATTAAACAGATGCTAAACCCTGATCTCTCCACTAGAGACTACATCAAAGGTACCACCGCCCAAAATATGTATTGCTGTACATTCTCTCGCCGTTTTGAGTCCATGGCGTATTTTATCTTTTGAAAAGTATTTTACTTAATATGTGGTAAATGCCTGCTGGTTAGCTTGTAGCTGCCATGAAATATTAGTCTAACTAACACCCAGTAAAACTGGTAGAATTTACACTTACAGGTGTGAATGTTCTGTGGTACCAAAAGTAAGTCTGCTTTCAGGGTGTCTTTAACTATTCAACAGTGCATGTCTGCTCTTAAGATCTCTGGGTGTTCATTAGGTATGTTAGATTTTAAAGGTGATGAACTGACTGGATTAGCCAACTCTCGAGATGGCAGTATGATCTGCAAGCCGAGGGGGGCATGTTCATATACAAAATGTCACTGAACAGGCAGCTGCCTGCAGTGACGTTTTTTTTTTTTTATCTAACAGAGGTATTGCACTAAAATTCATATTCATCTCACTGAGCTCTTCCTCGGGGTCCAACATGTACAGAGTAGCTTGCTACTCACCCATGAAAAGCTCTTCTTCGAATGTATCAATCATTCTATAAATGCAGCGCAAATCAGTGTACAGGGGCAGTTCCAGTTTGTAGATTATTATACCTGTCAATGCAGTCCTGCCGCTCAAGCCTCTGATTAGAAGACCCTTTCTAGGGGCAGTGTAAGGGCAAGTCTTTTTTTAAAAAAGTGAATAATGACAAACCAAGAGTTTCACTTTTTCTTAATTTGGGCAACTGAACTTCCAAACAAAAGTCGATATACACAATTCTTTCACATAGCGCTGCATTGGTTTTATGCCACAGCAGCCCCGCTCTCGGCTGGCTCTCATCAAGTACATATTGATCTGTGTCACTTAATGTAATGAGCTAAAGAAATGCAGGTTTTTCTGCTTGCAGCTCTGCTCGGGATAAGGTCGCGTCGCTACAGTCTGGCAGTCGGTATTACAGCCTCTGAGTAATTCCTTGCAATATGAAAACACATTTTCTTCCTCCGAACTCAGCGCCTCGTCTGGTGAATAATTCCTTGGAGTGTTTCACAGGGCAAGATAAAGGACATGGCGTACTGAACTCCGGCCAAGAGCGAGCTGAGCCCGGCATAAAAACCTTCAGGCCTCGCACGCTGACA
Organism: Pleurodeles waltl; assembly: GCF_031143425.1. NCBI lineage: Eukaryota > Metazoa > Chordata > Amphibia > Caudata > Salamandridae > Pleurodeles > Pleurodeles waltl. The sequence continues at coordinate 1,256,829,340 of NC_090444.1, forward strand.
GTTCCACGTTTCTGCTGAATAAGACAGGCCTTTAGCTGAGCACCCCGTCGCCCGTTTTTTTTGTTTAAACCCTCCAGCGTTGGCCCAGTCTGCCCTCAGCCCCAGTGCTTCTGGGCTTGTACAGGCAGTGAGGGAATGGAATAAAAAACAGTCAAACGTCTGAATGCGCATATTGTAAAATCCTGCTGAATTGTAAACAGGCATGTGCTGGTCAGAGAATTAGATTACCAGCGGGGATGATTCATTCCAAAACTATGTAACATTTGTGGTTGAAACAGTTTTTTTTGCCAGCGAATGACTCAAAGAACATTGGCACAGACTTTAAAGGAGTCATGACTGGCCCCATAAAAACTAGTGAATGCAGAAGTACATTTTTTTGAAGCCGTGCCTGGGAGTTTAAAAGCGTTCGCCTTGTTTACGTTGATCGTTACGGTACTGTCACCGCCCGAGGCCCATTTCCAACCAACGTGTGTACAATGGGATCACTTTCTGACATTCATTTCCTTCCTCGTTCGGGCCCGGCTATTGCTGTGTGGTTTCCTGAAAGTAATGAAATGAAACTACACAGATGACATGGGGTGGGAAAGGGGATCCGATGTGTTTTTTTTGTTTTACTTTTTCTGCCCAAAGAACAGCATTTCATAAAAAAACATAGTTTCTGAAAGAGTTATGCTTGCATTTCTCATAACCTGCGCTTTTGTTGTTTAGGAGTAAACAGTCTACTAGCTGCACTCTGATTGCTGCACGTTGTTTTCGATTGGCTTACTGTGCCAGAGTGTGTGAAGGGCTCCCATTTTTTTTAAACAGGGAGTTGGTAGAAAGAGGCCATCTTAGGTCAATTTCTACTACAGCATAACATTTTGCGCTAATTTTGACTCTTGCATAATTTAGGATCCAGTCAGTGATTGTTGGCCTTATTACATGAAGATCTCAGAAAAGAGAGGTAAAGGAGTAAAGTGATTTTCCACTATTTATTTCTTACATAACAGGGACCCAAGCAAACTGATTTGGTGTTTGAAATGGAAAAATGAAACAAAAGGTGTTTTCTCTGTTACTTAGGTGTCGATTATGACTTCGTCGGATGGAAAAGCCTGTCCCCCAAAGTCCTGATGGGCAGATTGCCGCCAGAGCGGCTGCCTCCCCGCGGGCCCCATTACAAGTTTCCTGCTGGGTCAGCGGGTGGTCCAGTGGGAAACGGCCTACAGCATTGTCTCCGGCTCCTAATAGAGCTGGCGGCAATGCTGTAGTGTGTAGGGCACACCAGCACCGTCACAATTTTCACTGTCTATTTCAATGCCAAGTGCATGGGCAGTGCAGGGGCCCCGTGGGGCTCCCTGCACCTCGTCTCTATCAACCGTTTCATGGTGGTGCTACTGCCATGAAACCGCTGGGGGAGAAGGGAGTCATAACAAGCAGTGCTTACCTGGCGGATTAGGACCGCCAGCACCACCAGTCCGTCCTGTGGTGGAAAGGTGGCGGTGCTGGTGGTCTGACTGCGGTGCTACTGCTGCGGTTGTAATGTGGCTGTCGGACCGCCACGTTTGCAGCGGTCCAACCGACACCAAGGTCGTAATGACGGCCTTATTGTGTAAGACGCAAAATTACCATAAAATAAAGTTGCTGAGTTGCTTGCCCTTGTGCAAATCCTTAAAAAATGATCTCTTAGATCCTTTTTGCTTGTGGCTCCTTAGAACGAATGACAGGAGGCCTCTTTGTCTAGCACAGCTTTAATATTTAGCTGATTATGTAAAAATCTATGTCATCATTCTTCTCTAGCTGGTAACTCGGATTCGGGACAAAGAAATTTACAGCCAAATCACAGTTACAATAGTCTTCATTCTAAAAGAGCTTATAATACTCATTTGGCCAAGAGAAGGAGTTTGCTCCTGCTTTGAGATTGAAACCACATTTCTACCCTCGCCGCCCCTCACGTTTAACCAGGTGGAACTTGTGTGGGTAAGGTAGAGCACATATTGGGGTTTACAACTTTGGATGTGAGAAAATAAGAAGTATTACAAAGTTATTTCCCATTTCAAACTGAAATATCAAAAATAGTTATTTCCTGCCGCCCCTTGTGGCTTTACTATTGTTCTCATTGAAAGCATGTTACCTTTATGCAGTGTAAAGTAAATTATGCGGCTCAGCTCTAGTGAGGCCGTGTTCTGGCCACTTGTAGAACCTCAGAAGGTGAGGCGGTCAAATACAAGCAACCTCTTCTACTTTCAGTTTCAACTTCTGTAAATCACTGCTCATCAGCTCTTTTTGGTGACACCATAGTACACTTCCCACAAGTCACACCTTCATGGCTTTGATTTATTAAAAGGACTTCAGTTTGATTCTGTACGCTCCCATCTGAAGTTTAGATCTGGCCAACAATGTCACCACTAGTACAACACAGTGGCAGAGAAGGCCCCAAGCAACCTTTTACCTGTACTGTGTGAAGGCCAGCATCATCCTGAAAGGATGCTATGTAGGGCGGGGACTTGGGTCTCAGCAGTCTCCGGAAGCTGTAATAGACTGCTTCAGGATACAAGGCAACTATCTGGCCCTTCCTCCACCTGCATCTGTCACTCATTGGTCTCAATAGGAACTCTCCCTCGATCCCATACCAGAGAATCATCAGAATCAGAATTGCATTGAACACTAGAAATTAGCAGCCGCGTCAGTTTGGCAAGCTCAGTCTTCAAGCTCTGTCTTCCTCCTCCCAGAGTAAGCACTTTTTGTAATGAAGATCCTATCACACGTGATTAATATCATAAAAACATTTATAGAGTCAGATCTAATTTCTGTCTTATATTTTTGGGAGGTTGTTCCACCAAAGGACTCCAAGGTGCCCTTTGGCTTTAGTGGTTGAGAGTTTGCATTTGATTTGGCCCACAAAGTGTCAAATCAAGCGTTCAGTCTGATAAGCTATTTTGGGGCTAGGCCCGTTTTACACTTAAATAGGCTGCATACACATTTAAATTTAATGTGTCTCCAAAGGGTGCCAGTTCAAGACCACTAACATGATTTTTGGGCTTGAGCTGCAGGTGTGATGCAGATCCCGCCAATCCTTCACCAATCTTAGTGTCTCGAGGAGTTCATGCAACTCGTTGGAGCAAGGAGGGGAAGAGGAAGAGAGCAGAAGACTTCTGGATTTGGTCTTCACATGTAGCTCTTCTCTATGCTAATTACAAACACCTTGTCGTTTTTCAGTGGATTATACCTGCATAATAAAAACATACATTATTTGCTTGTCAAGTGTTACCTTCAGTTCCAAGTCTTGTTACAAGGATTTGTAAGTATTTCTCATCTTACCAGTCTCTGAACTTGCTTTAGGTTTTTACTCAATCTAAGTAATCAATAATTCTTTCTTATTGATAAAGGTTTTCCTTTAATGTTAAGTTCTCTCTTGAGAATGGGTAGGTTCTTGTTTCTTAAATAACGTTCATGATATTGTCTTAAAGATTTGTCCAAGTTCTGTTTAATTGCACTAACCTGATAGTAGTTTTCTTTAAGGCACTTGACTTAGCTTGATTAGGCATCTGCCATGATCTTCTTGAAGATGCCACAGCCCGATGAACTCGATATGCTGGACAGTGGTGGGAGATCTCCAGCACACCTCCTCCTTTCATGAAACTGGAAAGCCAAGCTACCACCACATGGATGGGACATGGCATAAATAGCCCCTTGAATTCAAGATGGCTGCTGGATCACGTGACAAGGGAAATATCATTGAAATCTTACAAAGGTTGCTCCCAGCTAGCGCGCAGCGACTGCCATAAGAGGAGGGGAGGGTGGGAGTGGCAGCTGGGAGGCGGGAGGGCCTGTCCTATGAGAGGGCTGGGGGTGGGGCCGCATGGGACGCAGCGGCAGGGATTGGAAGCAAAGAACGGTGAGAGAAGGAGGGGGGGCGGGAGGGGCCGCAGGGGACGCAGCAGCAGGGATTGGAAGCAAAGAAAGGTGAGAGAAGGAGGGGGGAGGCGGGAGGGGCCGCAGGGGACCAGCAGCGGGGAATGAGGCAGAGAGAGGACGGGAGAAGGAGGTGGCGCGGAGGGCAAAGCGGGGAGCGACCTACCTGCAAGCAGGGTCAAAGGTTCCTCCCAGCTAGCGTGCCGCAGCTGCCATAAGAGGAGGGGAGGGTGGGAGTAGCAGCTGGGAGGGCCTGTCCTGTGAGAGGGCTGGGGGGGGGTGGGGCCGCAGGGGACGCAGTGGCGGGGATTGGAGGCAAAGAACGGTGAGAGAAGGAGGGGGGAGGTGGGAGGGGCCGCAGGGGATGCAGCGGCGGGGAGTGGAAGCAAAGAACGGTGAGAGAAGGAGGGGGAGGCGGGAGGGGCCCCAAGGGATGCAGCGGCGGGGATTGGAAGCAAAGAACAGTGAGAGAAGGAGGGGGAGGTGGGAGGGGCCGCAGGGGACGCAGCGGCGGGGATTGGAAGCAAAGAAAGGTGAGAGAAGGAGGGGGGAGGCGGGAGGGGCTGCAGGGGACGCAGCAGCGGGGAATGAGGCAGAGAGAGGATGGGAGAAGGAGGTGGCGCAGAGGGCAAAGCGGGGAGCGACCTACCTGCAAGCAGGGTCAAAGGTTGCTCCCAGCTAGCGCACCGCGGCTGCCATAAGAGGAGGGGAGGGTGGGAGTGCCAGCTGGGAGGGCCTGTCCTGTGAGAGGGCTGGGGGGGTGGGGCCGCAGGGGACGCAGTGGCGGGGATTGGAAGCAAAGAACGGTGAGAGAAGGAGGGGGGAGGCGGGAGGGGCCGCAGGGGATGCAGCGGCGGGGATTGGAAGCAAAGAACGGTGAGAGAAGGAGGGGGAGGCGGGAGGGGCCACAAGGGATGCAGCAGCGGGGTTTGGAAGCAAAGAACAGTGAGAGAAGGAGGGGGAGGTGGGAGGGGCCGCAGGGGACGCAGCGGCGGGGATTGGAAGCAAAGAAAGGTGAGAGAAGGAGGGGGGAGGCGGGAGGGGCTGCAGGGGACGCAGCAGCGGGGAATGAGGCAGAGAGAGGACGGGAGAAGGAGGTGGCGCAGAGGGCAAAGCGGGGAGCGACCTACCTGCAAGCAGGGTCAAAGGTTGCTCCCAGCTAGCGCGCCGCGGCTGCCATAAGAGGAGGGGAGGGTGGGAGTGGCAGCTGGGAGGTGGGAGGGCCTGACCTATGAGAGGGCTGGGGTGGGGCCGCAGGGGACGCATCGGCGGGGATTGGAAGCAAAGAACGGTGAGAGAAGGAGGGGGGAGGCAGGAGGGGACGCAGCGGCGGGGATTGGAAGCAAAGAACGGTGAGAGAAGGAGGGGGGAGGCGGGAGGGGCCGCAGGGGACCCAGCGGCGGGGATTGGAAGCAAAGAAAGGTGAGAGAAGGAGGGGGGAGGCGGGAGGGGCCGCAAGGGATGCAGCGGCGGGGATTGGAAGCAAAGAACAGTGAGAGAAGGAGGGGGAGGTGGGAGGGGCCGCAGGGGACGCAGCGGCGGGGATTGGAAGCAAAGAAAGGTGAGAGAAGGAGGGGGGAGGTGGGAGGGGCTGCAGGGGACGCAGCAGCGGGGAATGAGGCAGAGAGAGGACGGGAGAAGGAGGTGGCGCAGAGGGCAAAGCGGGGAGCGACCTACCTGCAAGCAGGGTCAAAGGTTGCTCCCAGCTAGCGCGCCGCGGCTGCTATAAGAGGAGGGGAGGGTGGGAGTGGCAGCTGGGAGGTGGGAGGGCCTGACCTATGAGAGGGCTGGGGGTGGGGCCGCAGGGGACGCATCGGCGGGGATTGGAAGCAAAGAACGGTGAGAGAAGGAGGGGGGAGGCGGGAGGGGACGCAGCGGCGGGGATTGGAAGCAAAGAACGGTGAGAGAAGGAGGGGGGAGGCGGGAGGGGCCGCAGGGGACCCAGCGGCGGGGATTGGAAGCAAAGAAAGGTGAGAGAAGGAGGGGGGAGGCGGGAGGGGCCGCAGGGGACCCAGCGGCGGGGATTGTAAGGAAAGAAAGGTGAGAGAAGGAGGGGGAGGGGGGAGGCCGCAGGGGACGCAGCGGCAGGGAATGAGGCAGAGAGAGGACGGGAGAAGGAGGTGGCGCGGAGGGCAAAGTGGGGAGCGACCTACCTGCAAGCAGGGTCAAAGGTTGCTCCCAGCTAGCGCACCGCGGCTGCCGTAAGAGGAGGGGAGGGTGGGAGTGGCAGCTGGGAGGTGGGAGGGCCTGACCTATGAGAGGGCTGGGGGTGGGGCCGCAGGGGACGCATCGGCGGGGATTGGAAGCAAAGAACGGTGAGAGAAGGAGGGGGGAGGCGGGAGGGGACGCAGCGGCGGGGATTGGAAGCAAAGAACGGTGAGAGAAGGAGGGGGGAGGCGGGAGGGGCCGCAGGGGACCCAGCGGCGGGGATTGGAAGCAAAGAAAGGTGAGAGAAGGAGGGGGGAGGCGGGAGGGGCCGCAGGGGACCCAGCGGCGGGGATTGTAAGGAAAGAAAGGTGAGAGAAGGAGGGGGAGGGGGGAGGCCGCAGGGGACGCAGCGGCAGGGAATGAGGCAGAGAGAGGACGGGAGAAGGAGGTGGCGCGGAGGGCAAAGCGGGGAGCGACCTACCTGCAAGCAGGGTCAAAGGTTGCTCCCAGCTAGCGCACCGCGGCTGCCGTAAGAGGAGGGGAGGGTGGGAGTGGCAGCTGGGAGGCGGGAGGGCCTGTCCTATGAGAGGGCTGGGGGTGGGGCCGCAGCGGCGGGGATTGGAAGCAAAGAACGGTGAGAGAAGGAGGGGGGAGGAGGGAGGGGCCGCAGGGGACGCAGCGGCGGGGATTGGAAGCAAAGAACGGTGGGAGAAGGAGGGGGATGGCGGGAGGGGCCGCAGGGGACGCAGCGGCGGGGATTGAAAGCAAAGAAAGGTGAGAGAAGGAGGGGGAGGCGGGAGGGGCCAAAGGGGATGCAGCGGCGGGGAGTGACCTACCTGCAAGCAGGGTCAAAGGTTGCTCCCAGCTAGCGCGCCGTGGCTGCCATAAGAGGAGGGGAGGGTGGGAGTGGCAGCTGGGAGGCGGGAGGGCCTGTCCTATGAGAGGGCTGGGGGGTGGGGACGCAGGGGACGCAGCGGCGGGGATTGGAAGCAAAGAACGGTGAGAGAAGGAGGGGGAGGCGGGAGGGGACGCAGCAGCAGGGATTGGAAGCAAAGAACGGTGCGAGAAGGAGGGGGAGGCGGGAGGGGCTGCAGGGGACGCAGCGGCAGGGATTGGAAGCAAAGAAAGGTGAGAGAAGGAGGGGGGAGGCGGGAGGGGCCACAGGGGATGCAGCGGCGAGGAATGAGGCAGAGAGAGGACGGGAGAAGGAGGTGGCACGGAGGGCAAAGCGGGGAGCGAACTACCTGCAAGCAGGGTCAAAGGTTGCTCCCAGCTAGCGCGCCGCAGCTGCCATAAGAGGAGGGGAGGGTGGGAGTGGCAGCTGGGAGGCGGGAGGGCCTGTCCTATGAGAGGGCTGGGGGGTGGGGCCGCAGGGGACGCAGCGGCAGGGATTGGAAGCAAAGAACGGTGAGAGAAGGAGGGGGGAGGGGCAGGGGACGCAGGGGACGCAGCGGCGGGAATTGGAAGCAAAGAACGGTGAGAGAAGGAGGGGGGAGGCAGGAGGAGCCGCAGGGGACGCAGCAGTGGGGATTGGAAGCAAAGAACGGTGAGAGAAGGAGGGGGGCGGGAGGGACCGCAGGGGATGCAGCGGCGGGGATTGGAAGCAAAGAACGGTGAGAGAAGGAGGCGGGAGGGGCCGCAGGGGATGCAGCGGCGGGGATTGGAAGCAAAGAACGGTGAGAGAAGGAGGGGGGAGGTGGGAGGGGCCACAGGGGACGCAGCGGCGGGGATTGGAAGCAAAGAACGGTGAGAGAAGGCGGGGGAGGAGGGAGGGGCTGCAGGGGACGCAGCGGCGGGGATTGGAAGCAAAGAACGGTGAGAGAAGGAGGGGGGAGGCGGGAGGGGCCGCAGGGGACACAGCGGCGGGGATTGGAAGTAAAGAACAGTGAGAGAAGGAGGGGGGAGATGGGAGGGGCCGCAGGGGACGCAGCGGCGGGGATTGGAAGCAAAGAAAGGTGAGAGAAGGAGAGGGGAGGTGGGAGGGGCTGCAGGGGACGAAGCGGCGGGGAATGAGGCAGAGAGAGGACGGGAGAAGGAGGTGGCGCGGAGGGCAAAGCGGGGAGTGACCTACCTGCAAGCAGGGTCAAAGGTTGCCATTGGCTACTAACCGCCCAGACCTAAACACACCCCTAAATTGAGTATTTAGGGGCTCCCAGAACCTAGCAAGATAGATTCCTGCAACCTAAAGATGAAGAAGGACTGCTGACCTGAAAACCCTGCAGGGAAGACGGAGACACCAACTGCTTTGGCCCCAGCCCTACCGGCCTGTCTCCCCACTTCAAGAAAAACTGCAACAGCGACGCGTTCCCCAGGGTCCAGCGACCTCTGAAGCCTCAGAGGACTACCCTGCATCTAAAAGGACCAACAACTCCTGAGGACAGCGGCTCAGCTCCAAAGAAGAAACAACTTTGCAACAAAGAAACAAACTTTAAAGGACTGCACGTTTCCAGCCGGAAGTGTGAGACTTTCCACTCTGCACCCGACACCCCCGGCTCGACCTGTGGAGAACCAACACTACAGGGAGGACTCCCCGGCGACTGCGACCCTGTGAGTAGGCAGAGTTAACCCCCCTGGGCCCCCCCAGCGACGCTTGCTGAGGCAATCCAGAGACTCCCCCTGACCGCGACTGCCTGCTTCTAAGAACCCGATGTCTGGTAAAGACACTGCACCCGCAGCCCCCAGGACCTGAAGGATCCGACCTCCAGTGCAGAAACGACCCCCAGGTGGCCCTCTCCCTTGCCCAGGTGGTGGCTACACCGAGGAGCCCCCCCTTGCCTGCCTGATTCGCTGAAGAGACCCCTGGGTCTCCCATTGAACTCCATTGCAAACCAGACGCTTGTTTGCACTCTACACCCGGCCGCCCCGTGCCGCTGAGGGTGTACTTTTTGTGCTGACTTGTGTCCCCCCGGTGCCCTACAAAACCACCCTGGTCTGCCCTCCGAAGTCACGGGTACCTACCTGCTGGCAGACTGGAACCGGGGTACCCCCTTCTCCATTGAAGCCTATGTGTTTTGGGCACCACTTTGACCTCTGCACCTGACCAGCCCTGAGATGCTGGTGTGGTAACTTTGGGGTTGCCCTGAACCCCCAACGGTGGGCTACCTTGGACCCAACTTTGAACCCCGTAGGTGGTTTACTTACCTGCAAAACTAACAAACACTTACCTCCCCCAGGAACTGTTGAAATTTGCACTGTCTAGTTTTAAAACAGCTTATTACCATTTTTGACAAAACTGTACATGCTATTTTGCTGATTCAAAGTTCGTATGATACCTAAGTGAAGTACCTTTCATTTGAAGTATTGATTGTGAATCTTGAACCTGTGGTTCGCAAAATAAACTAAGAAAATATATTTTTCTATACAAAAACCTATTGGCCTGGAATTGTCTTTGAATGCGTGTTCCTCATTTATTGTTTGTGTGTGTACAACAAATGCTTAACACTACCCTCTGATAAGCCTACTGCTCGACCACAGTACCACAAAATAGAGCATTAGAATTATCTCTTTTTGCCACTATCTTACCTCTAAGGGGAACCCTTGGATTCTGTGCATGCTATTTCTTACTTTGAAATAGTACATACAGAGCCAACTTCCTACATCCAGTCTATACTACCTAATGATGTTCAGAAAGAGTTTCAACTCTATAACATGAAAATGAGGATAAACAGAATCCTTGATGTTCTCTATGTGTGACAACAGAACAAGAGGAGGTGAACACCCATAGTTACTCTCTCTGTCTCATCATTAAAAAGACAGGTAAATCAATCTGGTGGCTTCTGCACATACCCGTGCTTCTTCTATCATTCTCAGAAGTGTGATCTAATGGTCCATCATGTCAAATGCTGCAGAAATATCCAGAAACATAATGGTGGTCATTACAACCCTGGCGGTCAGTGTTAAAGCGGCGGTAAGACCGCCAACATGCCGGCGGTAAAAAATTTGGAATCACGACCGTGGCGGAAACCGCCAACAAAGACAGCCACTTTAACACTCCGACAGCCAAGGCGTTACAAACAAACAGCGCAGCGGTCACCGCCAACAGACAGGCGAGAGACAATGTACCGCCCACAGTATTATGACAGGCCAATCCGCCACCTTTTCCGGGGTGGATTCACCGCGGATAAAAACACGGCGGAAACAGGAATCCCGAAGGAAAAACGCTCACCTTTACACACTCCACGAGGAACGAGGACGCCATGGAACCAGAGCTTCACATTTTCCCAGCCTTCATCTTCTTGCTCCTCTACCAGGAGCACGAATGCCAGTGGCGAAGACCACAGTGAGTACTGCACCTACGACACAGGGGAGGGGGGAGGGAAAAAACAGGGACACACACATGCAACACCCCCATCCACACCCTCACCCACACACACTAATGCGTATTAATACATCACAGTTACACCCCCCAAACCCCCTGGAAGAATGCAAAGACAATAGAAAATGAGTGTAACCATTGTAATATATTAAAAGCAAGAAGGCAGAAATAGATATACAGTATACACCATGTACATAACATATACCAAGCATAGTAGTCCAGGTAGTGTTCTAAGAAAGTCCGTGGAACACCAGGACCACACGGTATGGGCGAGGCCCATACAAGATCCCCGACCATGACGGAGAGAACACTGCAGGGGCATCAGACAGCAACTAAACAGGCACCTCAGGGGGAGGGAAAGGGGGGCACCTCAGCCGATTGAGTGCACAACGACAAATCCACGAGGGGGCCACATGTCCACTGTTCAATCCTGGGAAGTGCAAAGCCACAGTCTCTCAAGTCTCTACAGTGGGTGGGCTGCCCACTGTTCAATCCTGGGGAGTGCAAAGCCACAGTCTCTCAAGTCTCTACAGTGGGTGGTTTGCCCACTGCTCAATCCTGGGGAGTGCAAAGCCACAGTCTCTCAGGTCCCTACAGTGGGTGGGCTGCCCACTGTTCAATCCTGGGGAGTGCAAAGCCACAGTCTCTCAAGTCTCTACAGTGTGTGGTTTGCCCACTGTTCAATCCTGGGGAGTGCAAAGCCACAGTCTCTCAAGTCTCTACAGTGGGTGGGCTGCCCACTGTTCAATCCTGGGGAGTGCAAAGCCACAGTCTCTTAAGTCTCTACAGTGGGTAGGCTGCCCACTGTTCCATCCTGGGGAGTGCAAAGCCACAGTCTCTGAAGTCTCTACAGTTTGTGGGTTGCCCACTGTTCAATCCTGGGGAGTGCAAAGCCACAGTCTCTCAAGTCTCTACAGTGGGTGGTTTGCCCACTGTTCAATCCTGGGGAGTGCAAAGCCACAGTCTCTCAAGTTGATGCCTTCTCCACTGGTTCTTGGGGGGGGGGCATGGTGCCCAGAGTGCTTCATCCTGCCAGGGACAGAGGGAGTGGATGGATCTCTCCACTGGTTCTGGAGGGGGCATTGTGCCCAGAGTGCTTCATCCTGCTAAGGACAGAGGGAGTGGATATATCTCTCCACTGGTTCTGGAGGGGGCATGGTGCCCAGAGTGCTTCATCCTGCTAAGGACAGAGGGAGTGGATGTATCTCTCCACTGGTTCTGGAGGGGGCATGGTGCCCAGAGTGCATCATTCACCCCGTGACGGACTCAGTTGCGTCAGTGCCCTTGCCGCTCATGGGCCAGCGGTGCTTGAGACGGCGGTGCCCTGTTCAGCGGTGCTTGAGATGGCGGTGCCCTGTGCAGCGGTGCTTGAGACGGCGGTGCCCTGTGCAGCGTTGCTTGAGATGCGGTGCCCTGTTCAGCGGTGCTTGAGATGGCGGTGCCCTGTTCAGTGGTGCTTGAGATGGCGGTGCCCTGTGCAGCGGTGCTTGAGAAGGCGGTGCCCTGTGCAGCGGTGCTTGAGACGGCGGTGCCCTCTTCAGTGGTGCTTGAGATGGCGGTGCCCTGTGCAGCGGTGCTTGAGACGGCGGTGCCCTGTTCAGCAGTGCTTGAGATGGCGCTGCCCTGTGCAGCGGTGCTTGAGACTGCGGTGCCCTGTTCAGCGGTGCTTGAGATGGCGGTCTCCATTGCAGGGTCTCAGCTGCTGGTGGTCGTTCATGGCCCAACTCGGCTTTTGCTGGTGGTCCTTCATGGCCCAATGGGGCTTTTGCTGGCGGTCCTTCATGGCCCAACGGGGCTTTTGCTGGCGGTCCTTCATGGCCCAACGGGGCTTTTGCTGGTGGTCCTTCATGGCCCAACGGTGCTTTTGCTTGCGGTCCTTCATGGCCCAACGGCCTTTTGCTGGCGGTCCTTCATGGCCCACTGGGGCTTTTGCTTGCGGTCCTTCTTGGCCCAATGGGGCTTTTGCTTGCTGTCCTTCATGGCCCAATGGGGCTTTTGCTGGCGGTCCTTCATGGCCCAACGGGGCTTTTGCTGGCGGTGGCCTCCTGGGCAGCTGGGCTGGTGCTGGCGGAGGCCTCCTGGGCAGCAGGGCTGGTGCTGGCGGTGACCTCCTGGGCAGCAGGGCTGGTGCTGGCGGTGGCCTCCTGGGCAGCAGGGCTGGTGCTGGCAGTGGCCTCCTGGGCAGCAGGGCCGGTGCTGGCGGTGGCCTCCTGGGCAGCAGGGCCGGTGCTGGCGGTGGCCTCCTGGGCAGCAGGGCCGGTGCTGGCGGTGGCCTCCTGGGCAGCTGGGCCGGTGCTGGCGGTGGCCTCCTGGGTAGCTGGGCCGGTGCTGGCGGTGGCCTCCTGGGCAGCAGGGCTGGTGCTGGCGGTGGCCTCCTGGGCAGCGGGGATGATAGCGGTCTTCTCCGCCGTGCTGCTCTTCCCAGACTTGCCAGGTTTCTTGTAGCCCTTCCCCACCTTGGAAGGTGTCACAGCTGACTCCACACTCCCACTGGGACCCCTGGGAGCGGCTTTGGTGGCTGGAGTCTTCCCCCTCTCCCGCCGGGCACTGGCCAACTTCTGATGCTTCACAGGTGGGGGCCTGTCTGTGCTGTGGCTCCGTGCCACACTGGCTGCCCTGGTGACCGGTGCACTCCACATTCCAGTGACTACAGGCACCACTGGTCCCAGAGATGTTGTGGCTGAGGTGCTAGTTCGGGACCTATGAGATGGACGGGGTGGGGAGGTGTGGGAAAGAGATCAAGGGTGGACAGGAAAAGTTTTTTGGACACACTGGGACAGATAGCTGGAGGGGGTTTGGGAGTGGAGGAAGAGGTGGTGGTTGTAGGAGGTGTATGTTTGGTGACTTTGGGTGAAGGTGCGTGCGCTGGAGGCTGTCGTGAGGTGGATGGCTGGTGGGTGGGTGTGTTCCTGCGTTTGTGTATCTTGGGAGGGGGAGTCACAGACACACTGGAAGAGGACACATGGGACGTGTGAATGGTAGTGTGGGTTGTGACTGCACGTGAGCGGGGTGTGGTGGTGGGTGTGCTGGAGAGGGACGTTGTGGCTGCAGCGGTAGTGCATGCAGGTGTGAGTGTAGACGTCACTGGGAGGGAGGAGGGAGACGAGCAGGAGGGGGACACAGTGGAGGCAGTGGATGTTGGTGTGTCTGCATGTGTGTGATGCTTGCATGAATGCCTGTGGGATGTGTGGTGCTTATGTTTGCCTGAACTACCCTTGGGTGTTGACGTGTGTGCATGTTGGTCTGTAGGTGTTCTTGGGATGGGCTGAGGTAGAGGGGATTGGGTCTGGGTGGAGGAAGTTGGAGGGGGGAGGCTAGAGACGGGGACAATGGCTGCCATCAGTGCTGAGGCCAGAGTCTGAAAAGCTCGGTGAAGGGCCACCTGACCAGAATGAATGCCCTCCAGGAATGCATTAGTTTGTTGCAACTGCCTCTCTACACCCTGGATGGCATTCAATATGGTAGACTGCCCAACAGTGAGGGACCTGAGGAGGTCAATGGCCTCCGCACTGAGGGCAGCAGGGGTGACTGGTGCAGGGCCTGAGGTGCCTGGGGCGTAGGTGATGCCCACCCTCCTGGGTGAGCGGGCACGGGGCAAAGCCTGAGGGGCTGCTGGGAGGGCGGTGATGGTATGGGGGGGTGGCGGCTGTACCTGTAGATGCGGGGGGCACAGATGTTGCCGCCACCACAAGGGAGCTCCCATCAGAGGATGAGTCCGTGTCGCTGGTCTCAGCTCTTGTCCCCGCCGAGGAGCTCCCCTGGTCCCTGTTGTTGGGGTGATGGGTTAGCCTGGGTTCCCTGTAGTGGTGGACACGCAGCTGATTGACGTGTCCTGGGGACGGAGGTATGGGCCCGCTAGGTGGGTGCTGTGCTGGTGTTTCCAGAGGGGGTAAGGTCTGTGATGGCCTGTGCCAGTGTGAGGGGAACCGACTGTCCAGAGGTCCCCGATGGGCCATGCTGGTCATCTAGATCCAGTTGGACAGAGGTGCTGTCATTACTGTGGGCCTCTTCTGTTGGTGGTGTGGACATGTGTAGACCCTCCTGTCCGGTGACGTTGGGTAGGGATCCTGCAGGGGTATAAAAGGATGGTTATTACATCTGTATGTCATGGTGTGCAATGGGTGGGTGAGTGTGTACCCCAGTGCTTGCATTCCTGTGTGGGAGCTTGTGTGATGGTGGTTTAGGGGGTTGTATGGGTATGTGCAGTGTGCATGCTTTAGTGATGGGTGTCCATGCTCTGTTGTTGCATGCAGGGCTTGGTGTTGGGATGGGTGGTTTGTGATGTTGGGACATATGTGAGGAGTTGGGGTGCTGGGGTTGGGGTGCTGGGGTTCCTTAATAGGATCATTAGGACACAAGAAGTTTTTTTCATCAAAGGTTTTTCAGTGTCTTGATTCAAAGTGTGATACTATTCCCTAATAGAGGGTACTACAGGGACAATCAATTGTGAATTTGGTGTAGCAGTCACTCTCAGTGAAAATCAGATGGCAAGTCCGTTTTTTACGTCCTTCATTGGTCTGCTGATTTCTTCATCTGACAAATGTAGATAGTGAACATTTACACTGATGGTTGCAATGTATGGGGTTGCACCAGTCTTTCCAGTTGTCTGGTGCTTTCCCCAATTAAATTATGCTTCCGTTCTGGAAGTAACTGGGCACAGAGTTAGTGAGAAGTTGTTTCTATGGGGATGTTTGAGTTTATATGACATTTCACTTAATCACAAAGGCCCTCATCATGACATAGGAGGTAAATCCCGCTTATTGCCGCTGTGATGGCCGCCAACATGCCGCCGCGGAGACAAACATCCATTCGCCAAATTATGACACACACCAATCAGACAGAATACTGCCACAGACACAAATCCGCCAGCCCAAAGGTCAGTGCTAAAGTGGCGGTACGAACACCCATACCGTTACACCAACAAAACAAAGCTCACCCCATCATGACCCAAGAATCACCACGGCGGACATTCAATGGCAGTGAACCATTGGCGGTACACACCGACGCGCTTAAAGTGGACACCCAAATACTAAACTACACAACATTGGCCAATACCAAAAACACACACCTGACACTACTACACACACCACACCCACACACCCACAGCGCTATAAAACACACACCCACATTACCCACAACCCTTTAAGAATACAAATTATTGCCACCAGACTGACACCATGACCAATGCAACAACTAGACACACACACCACATACACCCATACATCCCTCACGCACCCCCTTCACACACCCAACTACAGTACCCAACACCCACACACTTACACACACCACACAACACCCATGTCCCCCCAAAGGCACCCCTATTTCACAGATGAGGAGTTGCGGGTAATGGTGGAGGAAATAGTCAGGGTAGAGCCACAGCTGTTTGGAACACAGGTACAGCAAATATCCATTGCCAGGAAGATGGCGCTATTGCGGAGAATCGTGGACAGGGTAAACGCCGTAGGACAGCTTCCAAGAACAAGAGACAACATCATAAAGAGGTGGAAAGGCCTACGAGTGAAGGTAGGTTCTGTGTCAGCAAGGCACCAGCTCGCCATCCAGAAGACTGGTGGTGGACCCCCACCTCCTCCCCCACAGCTCACAGCATGGGAGGAGCAAGTCTTTTCAATACTGCATCCTGAGGGACTCACTGGAGTTGCTGGAGGACTGGACACTGGTGAGTCAACATTTAGTACTTATCAACCCCAATACCTGCATGTCATCGCGCCCCCTCACCCTCAGTCCCATCATTCCACTCTATCCCACACACTGCACCTACACATATGACTAACCCCAATGCCAAGCCCTGCATGCTATACCAATGCATGGACAGCCCTCCAAGCCCTGCATGGACACCCATCACAAAAGCATGCACAGCATAGGGGAACTAAGAATCCCACAAAATATCACCATACACAAACAAAGATGGCAGGGCAACAACAACGATAGAGGGGAAGCTAAGGATGTACAATATGTCACAGACATGAAGCATAATACATCACTTACATCCCCACAGGTGCCCCAGCCAATGTCAGTGGAGAGGAGGTGCCACAATAAACCAGCCTCCCAACAGAAGATGCCCACAGTGATGACAGTAACTCTGGACTTCTGGATCTGGATGAATTACCTGGACCATCAGGGACCACTGGTCAGCCGGTCACCCCAGCCCACTCCCAGTCAACCACAGAGCCTCCCCCATCAGTATCCAACACCACAACACCCACCCAGCGACCCACACCTCTGTCCCCAGGACACGTCAATCAGCAGTGTGCCCACCTGTACAGGGGTCCCAGTCCACACCACACCCCCAAGACAATCAGGGACCTGGGCCCAGTGGCAGTGGGCACACCATTCAGGGGACACAGGCACAGGGCAACAGGGTCTCTGGGATGACCGCTGTGCACCACGGGGAGGACAGGACCAGGGAACCGACTCTCCAGGAGGCACTCCCCAAGATTCTGGGACACGATGGGCCAGAGCCTTACCAACATGCAGGAGAACAAGCGGCTGCAGGAGGAACACCATCAGGAGATCAGGGAGGACTTGCAGGCTCTCAACACCACCATGATCTCTATAGAAGGGGTGCTGGCAGACATGGCCAACATCATGAGGGAATCAACAGCACACCAGCGAGTCCCTACCACTAGCCAGTCTGTTGATGAGCCCTCCACTTCTGCTGCAGCTAGTGGGCAGGAGGCCCTGCCACAGGAACCACAGGCCACAAGCACCCCTCCCGCTGCAGAAGGTGACCCACCCCTCAAACCTTCCCTGTGACCTAGAAAGAAGCCAGAAACACTTGCCAAGACCAAGACCACTGCCAGGAAATGAGATTCACTTGATTGTCCCCCTTGTGTCCCACCCTGTCACCTTGTCCACTTTGAACTGCCTTTGCTCCCCTTCCAATGGCCCCTTGGACACTGGATCTGTGCTACGAACAGGCTGGAAAAATACCCTGGACTTTCCTCTACCATCACCCCATTCCATTGCACTTTTCAGTCAATTATTTGCACTACAATAAACACCCTTGAACACAGCGTGAGTGACACTGTTTTATGTGTTGAAAATATGCATTTGTGGGAACAGCAACATCTAGTGCCAATGATCTGAACACTGTGATAGCATACAAGTAATGACCTGTAACTCTCTGTAGTAAACAGGACACTGTTGTCATATCACCGACAGCTGTAAAATGACAAGCCATAGGTGACAGTGAGTTGAGATGCAAAGGAAGTAAATGCCTTCATGCTACAGCCTCACAGATAAACCAATAGTCAGAGTAATGGCCAGTTCCACTGTCTCACCTGTGAGTCATTAAAAGTATTGATGTATAACTGATGTTCTGTTGTCCACATCCTCATCCTCTACCTCCTCATCCTCACTGTCCTCAGGGTCCACTGCTGCCACAGGGTCATCTCCAGTCTTTTCCTCCTGCAGAAAAGGCACATGTCGTCTGAGGGCCAGGTTGTGCAACATACAACATGCCACTATTATCTGGCAGACCTTCTCGGGTGAGTAGCACAGGGATCTACCTGTCAAATGCAGGCATCTGAACCTGGCCTTAAGGAGGCCGAAGGTCCTTTAGATTATTCTCCTGGTTCGCCCATGTGCATCATTATAATGGTTCTCAGCCCCTGTCCTGGCATTCCTCACAGCGATCAGGAGCCACTATAGGTTTGGGTAGCCAGAGTAACCTGCAAGTATTGAGGGACAAAAGGTAACCTTATACAATGCTATGGGGACACTTGAAGGCACACACAGACATACAGTGGGTGGGGACTCTGGCTCACCTATTAGCCACACCCTGTGCCTCTGTAGTTGGGCCATCACATTTGGGATGCTGCTATTCCACAGAATGAAGGCGTCATGCACCAACCCAGGATACTTAGCAGTGCTGTGGGAGATGTACTGGTCCGCCAGGCGCACCATTTGCACACTGAGGGGGTCATTCTGACCCCGGCGGTCTAAGACCGCCGGGGCCAGGGTCGGCGGGAGCACCGCCGACAGGCCGGCGGTGCCCCGCAGGGCATTCTGACCGCGGCGGTTCGGCCGCGGTCAGAAGAGGCAAACCGGCGGTCTCCCACCGGTTTACCGCTGCCCTTAGAATCCCCCATGGCGGCGCAGCTTGCTGCGCCGCCATGGGGGATTCTGACACCCCCTACCGCCATCCTGTTCCTGGCGGTTCGCCCGCCAGGAACAGGATGGCGGTAGGGGGTGCCGCGGGGCCCCTGGGGGCCCCGAAAAGTATTTCAGTGTCTGCTAAGCAGACACTGAAATACGCGACGGGTGCAACTGCACCCGTCGCACCCCTGCAACTATGCCGGCTCAATTCTGAGCCGGCGTCCTCGTTGCAGGGGCATTTCCTCTGGGCCGGCGGGCGCTCCTTTGGAGAGCGCCCGCCGGCCCAGAGGAAATGTCTTAATGGCCGCCACGGTCTTTTGACCGTGGTGCGGTCATTCAGCGGCGGTACCCTGGCGGACGGCCTCCGCCGTCCGCCAGGGTCAGAATGAGGCCCTGAGTGAGTGGAAACTCTTCTGATTCCTGAACACCTGTTTATTCTGGCGGGGGGGGGACAAACGCAATATGTGTACCGTCAATTGCCCAAATAATATTGGGTATAAATCCAATTGCATAGAATCCCACTTCCACAGTGGCCAAATCTTCTACCTGAGGGAACGAAATGTAGCTGCACATGTGTTTCAGCAAGGCAGAGAATACCCTTGCCAGCACAATTGAGAACATTGGCTGTGACATTCCTGCTGCCAAGCCCACTGTAACTTGGAAAGAACCAGCTGCCAGGAAATGGAGGACTGATAGAACCTGCACAAGAGGGGGGATCCCAGTGGGATGACGGATAGCTGATATCAGGTCAGGCTCCAATTTGGCACACAACTCTGTGATCGTGACCCTGTTCAGTTTATAGGTCAGTATTATGTGCCTGTCCTCCAGTGTAGCCATGGGGCTCTATGGAGTACAGTGGGCAATAAGGATCTGTGGTGGGGGTGATGGTGTACACCGCCGCAGACGTGACCACCATTTTTTGTCTATAACCTCACTTGATTCCTGACTTTCCACAGGACAACACCTACACTGCGTGTGCTGCTGTGACCTGTGTCTAGAACCTACCATGGTCCGTGTGACTGGGGAAAGGGCCCCTGCCTTCACTTCGATGGAGTTGGAGCGCTTGGTGGATGGGTCCTGCCCCAGTATGGACAGCTGTATGGGCCTCCAGACCAACAGGTGAGTACACCTTGGGCACAATGCATGTGGGAGGGTTGCATGGAGATGTGTGTGCAGGCATTGTGTCATTTGTGGGGGGGTGTCTGGTAGTAGTGTACATGGTGTGCGCCAGGCGATGTGTGTGCCAATGGATTTGGAAACGGGATTTGTGGGCCATATGAGTGACAGGCTGGATTGTATGTGTAATGCTGTCTGCCTGTGTGTATTACATCTGCAGGTCAGTGCCCATCAAAAGAAGGGATTGTGGCATGCCATTGCCAAGGAAGTGCGGACTCTGGGGGTCTACAGCAGGCAGAGCACCCACTGCAGGACATGGTGGGAGGACCTGAGACGCTTGGCATGGAAGACCGCGGAGGCCCAGCTGGGGATGGCCTCCCAACGAGGAAGGGGTGTCCGTTGGAACCTGACCCCCCTGATGGCCCTCTTACTGGCGGTGGCCTACCCAGAGCTGGATGGAAGCTTGAGGGCATCCTGTTCATGCGTGCATTAGCATCACCTGGGGGAGGAGCAGGGGCACCGGTGACAGAGGGAGCTGCATCCCATAGGACCCAGGAGGCAGAGTCCACCGACGCCGAGGGAACCAGTGGGATGGAGGGCGAGGGGAGCACCACGGTGGAGATGGGAGGTGACAACATAGACTCTGATTCCTCCTCCGCTGGAAGCTCCCTGGTGGTGGCGGACACCGCTGTGACCACTCCAGCTGCAGGTACAGCCGCCACCCCCGTACCAGCACCACCCTCCTAGTAGCCCCTCAGCGAGTTGCCTGTGCCAGCTCACCCAGGAGGGTGGGAATCTCCTTCGCCCCAGCACCTCAGGCCCTGCCCCAGTGAGCCCTGCTGCCCAGAGTGAGGAGGCTATTGATCCCTGAGATCCATCTTTGTAGTCAACTATTGTGAATGCCATCCAGGGGCTGACATCCCAGATGCAGCAATGCAAAGCATTGCTGGAGGGCATCCCCTCTGGATTGGCGGCCCAACAGAGATCGATTCAGGCTCTGGCCTCCTCTCTAATGGCAGCCATTGCCCCTGTTCCTACCGTCCCCCTTCCAACTACCACTTCCCAGTCTCCTCAACCCCAACCCATCCCATGCACACATACAGATGAGCATGCACACAAGACATCACACAAGAGTGGCACAGTCAAACACAGGCACCACACTTCAGTCCACAAGCACTCACATATACAACAAAGTGTTGCATACACATCCACTGCCTCCACTGTCTCCCCCTCCTCCTCCTCCGCCTCCCTCACAGTCATGTCCACACTCACACCTGCATGTACTGTTTCAGTAGCCACCGCCAGCAACACCACACCAAGCAGCACACACACCTCACTAGCAGACACCTCCACAACATCCATCCACCTGTCCCCTGTGTCCTCTCCAACCCTGTCTGTCCCCCCCTCCTAAAGGACTCAAATACACGCGCTCAGACACCCAACAGCCGTCCATCTCGCATCAGCACACTGCCCATGCACCTGCACCCAAGTTCAGAAGAACAACCACTCCCTCAACCTCCACTCCCATTCCCTCCTCCCTCATCCCGCCCCACTGTCCCTAAGAAGCTATTCCTTGCCCAACTTGACCTCTTCCCTTCCCCGTCCTGCCTGTAAGAGCAGGGTCCCAATGACCCAGCTCAGCACCTCAGCCAAACAGTCCACAGGGACAGTGGAGGCACCTCCGAGTCATGGAGGCAAGACAGTGAAGGACCCCACTCCACCAGCCTGGAAAGGGAACGATCCTACTCCACCAGCCAGGAAAGGGAAGGGTCACACTTCACCAGCCAGCAGGGGTAAGGTTCCCACTCAACCACCAATGACAGCAGTGGGTCCCACTCAACCACCAATGACAGAAAAGGCTCCCACTCAACCACCAAGGACAGCAACGGGTCCCACTCAACCACCAATGACAGAAGAGGTTCCCACTCAACCACCAATGACAGAAAAGGTTCCCACTCAACCACCAATGACAGCAGTGGGTCCAATGCAAACACTAATGGCAGAAGAGGTTCCCACTCAACCACCAATCAAAGGCAAGAAGCCCTCACCTCCACTAGCAGAGACAATGCAGCCCAGGAGACACCTCCCCAAGCTGAGACAATGAAGCCTTCACCTCCAGCAGAGGCTGCCCAGGAGAAACCTCCCTCAGCAGAGACAATGCAGCACTTACCTCCAGCAGAGGCTGCCCAGGAGACATCTCCCCCAGCAGAGACAATGCAGTCCTCATCTCCAGCAGAGGCTGCCCAGGAGACACCTCCCCCAACAGAGACAATGCAGCCCTCACCTCCAGCAGAGGGCATGTAGGCCACCCTCCAGGGACTGTTGTACTAGGAGCCCCCCCCAGAAGCAGTGGACAAGTTCCCCACATCAGAGACTGTGACCTTGCACTCCCCAGCATTCGGAAATGGGCATGGAGCTCCATCCAGAAGCAGTGGGCAAGTTCCCCACCTCAGAGACTGTGACCAGGCATGGAGCCTCCTCCAGAAGCAATGGGCAAGTTCAGCACCTCAGAGACTGTGACCTTGCACTCCCTATCATTAGGAAGTGGGCATGGAGCCCCCTCCAGAAGCAGTGGGCAAGTTCCCCACCTCAGAGACTGTGACCTTGCACTCCCCAGCATTGGGAAATGGGCATGGATCCCCCTCCAGAAGCAGTGGGCAAGTTGTGGACTTCACTGAGGAGCCCTCCACCCTCTTTCCCCCTGAGGTGCCTGTCCACTTCCGAGATGTTGCCCCTGCACAGTTAGTCAGGATCAGGTTGGGGCTTGGACTGTGCCCTATGGCCATGTGGGCCTAATGTACTTTGGACTGGGTATTGGCCCTTTCTCGACAATTGTTCATGTATCTTTGTTCTAAAATTGGTTCACATGGTGGCTGTTGCCATGCAATTACAATTTCAGTACAGCTGGCCTGTAGTCCTTTTATTAATATGCTGTGTGTCCTGTGCCATTGGTTTACATCTGCAGTTGGTTGTGTGTATGGTGTGTGTGTGTCTGGTGTGTGTCGTGCGTGTGTGTGTCACTCTCCTTTTCCTCCCTCCCTCCTTTGTGTGCTAGGCGACTGTACTCACCATTGTTGTCGTTGGTGTTCCAGGTGGAGCATGGCATAGAAGAGCACCGGGAATACTTGAAGTTCCGGTTCCAATGCGGCGTTGATCTTCTCTGTGTCTCTGTTGGTGAGTGTTTGGTCTTCTGTGATGTGTTTCCACCAGACTTTTGACGACGTTGATATCGCCCCGGAAATTGTGGCAGTTTGCAGTGTCATGATGTGGTGGGCGGTGCCTTGTCTTCCGCCTGGCTGTTGATGGCTACCGCTGTGGTGTGTGGTGTTAACACCCTGGCAGATGGTGTGGTACATTGGCAGTCTATGGGAGTTATCACCGCCATGGTATTTATTTGGCGGTAATTACCGCTAGCCTGTTGGCGGTATTACCCTTCCTCCTTAACAGTCACCGCCAATGTCATGATGACCACCAAATTCTTGGCACTCATTATTTTCTCATACCAAAAAATAAATTTTTAGCGTTGTGAAAGATCCACAAATGTTCTGTGCAGCTCCCTGTCCTCTTTTAGATAATATTTCTGTGATTTTCGTTCTAAAGGGTGTGTTTTGTCTCAGATCTTCCAGTCTAAGCATAAACCAGCTATTAGGATATGTCTATTTTTGAAGGACTCTGACACTGCAAAGTCTGTTAAAGCTTCACCCCAGATCCTGGAACATTTCTGTAATTCACAGTCAAGGGAATATAACTCTGCGTGTATTTTCTCAATGGTGGGTAAAGTGTTACCAATTTACTTGTTTCCTATTATGTTTTTTCTCGGCACTCTGCCTATGGTTTTGTATCGAACGGAGAGATGAATCGTAAAAATATAAAACAATAAGGTAAAATTAAAATGTGTTTTTGTCCGGAATTTATATGAAACTACACAAAGCACCCCTCTCTCTGTTTTCTTAGACTGTGTATTGATCCTTTGAGTCAATCAATCGAACAATCAAAACATTTTTTTTCTATTACAATATATATAATCATAAAAGTATGTCCTCAGAACTATAAAAGCAACATTAAAAACAATAGGACAAATTATTACATAAAAAGTTAATCATACATCGAATTATGGTAACAGACAATGCATTTAAGGGAAGACCCAGCTTTCAGACGAACCTCATCTACCCCCAGTAATATAAAATGTGTAAAGAAGGGGCACATTTTCTAAAATTCATTTGTTTTAGAAGGGGAATCCAAACTATTCTTGTGTGAAATTCATAAAATGTACAAATAAACATGAAGGGAATAACGTCTGTTTGGATGAATCATCACAAGGGCAAATGTCAATACTGGAACTGTCCTACTGACCAGTGGATAACACAAGTATCTAAGTATCCAGCTTACAGCTGAGTGATAATACCTGTTCCCAGTGACTGATCTTGCACAGCAGATAAGGTTAATTACTTCAGACACATAGTGAAAGTAACAGAGGGGCAATTTTAATATTATCCTCGATGTATGAGTGTCTCAACTCTTTATGGACCACAGAATGGGAACTATTGGGTCAAAGTAAGCACCGACAAAATCAGTTTTCTTCAAACGTTAGTGAGGGGAAGTTAGACCTGACTGCCTTACGGTGGTCACCCCCAACTCTTTGCCTGCCTCCCTCCACTTTTTTGACACTGGGTTTGCTGATTTTAGGACTCTGCACACTTTACCACTGCTAACCAGTGCTAAAGTGCAAATGCTCTCTCCCTTAAACATGGTGACATTGGTTCATACCCAATTGGCATATTTAATCTACTTGTAAATCCCTAGTAAAGTGCCCTTACTGTGCATAGGGCCTTTAGAATGAAATGCTACTAGTGGGCCTGCAGCACTGATTGTGCCACCCACGTAAGTAGCCCCTTAACCATGTCTCAGGCCTGCCATTGCAAGACCTGTGTGTGCAGTTTCACTGCCGCTTCGACTTGGCCTTTAAAAATACTTGCCAAGCCTTAAACTCCCCTTTTTCTACTTATAAGTCACCCCTAAGGTATGCCCTAGGTAATCCATAGAGTAGGGTGCTGTGTAGGTAAAAGGCAGGACATATACCTGTGTGTGTTTTACATGTCCTGGTAGTGGACAACTTCCAAATTTGTTTTCCACTGCTGTGAGGCCTGCTCCTTTCATAGGCTAACATTAGGGCCACCTTCATATAATGTTTGAGTGGTAGATTCTGATCAGAAAAGAGTAAACAGGTCATATTTAGTATGGTCAGAATGGTAATACAAAATTCTGCCTATTGGTGAGGTTTGAGTTTATATTACTATATTAGAAATGCCACCTTTAAAAAGTGAGTATTTCTCTGCACTTAAATCTATCTGTGCCTTACAGCCTGTCTCCAGTTCACGTCTGGGCTGGGCTGGGCTGGTTGACTGCTCCCTTGTGCACTTCACCCAGACAACCACAAACACAGGATGCTCAGTCACACCTGTACTCATCTGCATACTGACTGGGTCTTCCTGAGCTGGAAGGGTGGAGGGCCTGGCACTGACATTTCAAAGGACAGTGGCCTGCCCTCACACAATGGACTGCCAATCCCCCTACTGGGACCCTGGCAGACAAGATTGTACTGAAAGGAGACCACGTGCACTTCAAAACCACTCTTTGAAGTCTCCCCGACTTCAAAGGCACTTTTGGGTATATAACCTGGGCCCCTGACCCCACCAATAAATAGACTTCCTGGGACAAATACTCTGAACCAGATCCTGCAACCTGGCAAGAGGAGCTGCCTGGCTGCCCACAGGACTCACCTGGGCTGCTTTTCTGGGAAGAACTGCTGCCTTGCTGTTGCCCTGCTGCCTTGCTGGCCTCTGGCTCTGCTGAGAAGTGCTCTCCAAGAGTTTGGATTGAGCTTGCCTCCTGTTTCCTGAAGTCTCAGGGCCAAAAATACTTTTTCTCTTCAAAGGAACTGCTTGTGCAGAGAAAATCAATGCACAGCCTGCCTAGCGATGAAAGAATCACTGCATCACCGCACCGGAACGACGCAGCCTGGTTCCCTGAGTGGAGATCAATGCAACGCCAGCATTGTGACCGGAACTTCGACGCACAGCACACTGGCTCGACGTATCACCGAGCCGGAACGATGCAGCCCAACTTCCTGCGCGAGGAATTGACGCAGCACCTTCCGTGCGACTGAAACTCTGCGACATCGCCCATTGGATTGACGCAGCACCTGTGACTTCATCCAGCACACCTAGGATTTCCACGCATCGTCCCTTGGCATCAAAAGACCCCACATCGCAAAGAAGATTCAAGTCTGCGCGCTGGAATTCAACACAAAGTCCTTGCCGCGTGGAAAAGAATCGGCACATCATCTGTGTGCACTCGGAAATCCGACGCAAACCCTTCATTTTCCAAGCATCTCCTCCTCTGCCCTCTCCGTGCGTGTAATTTTGATGCAAATCAGGTACTTTGTGCACATAAGAGACAACTGCTGCTTAAAGATTTAATACTCTTCTTTTCATTGCAAAAGTGATATTTCAACTTGTACTTATCAAATCTTGATCGTTTTGACCTTAATTCATTCAGATAAATAACTTCTCTTTTTCTAAACCTGTGTGGTGTATTTTTGTGGTGTTTTCACTGTGTTATTGCATGATTTATTGCACAAATAGTTTACACATTGCCTTCTAAGTTAAACCTGACTACTCTACCTACCTGCCAAGCTACCAGAGGGTGCGCACAGGATATATTGGATTGTGCCCTGACTAGGATTGTGGGCCCTACTTGGACAAGGGTGTAGTCCTCTGCCAACTAGAGACCCCATTTCTAACAGGGGATATTAGCGAACACCAATATGGTACAATAGATAGCAGCTGG
Source organism: Pleurodeles waltl (assembly GCF_031143425.1). Lineage (NCBI taxonomy): Eukaryota > Metazoa > Chordata > Amphibia > Caudata > Salamandridae > Pleurodeles > Pleurodeles waltl. The sequence continues at coordinate 1,256,855,777 of NC_090444.1, forward strand.
AGCGCATTATGTTTTATAAATATTGAGGAAAGACACTGGAGGTTTGCCTCCTAGATCAGGAATTAGGTTGTAAAGAGCACCAACATATTGGGAAGGTTTCAGTCACCTAACAGTCATGTTAGTGTGCCAGCACTGTGTAGACTCAAATGCCATTCCTAAATATGGGAAACTTTTGATCTCTGTGAGTCTGTTCTTCTTGCCAGTAAAAGCACGCATAATCATTGTTTTAACCATAAACAATTACCTGAGACTTGGAATAATTAGTATCCACATCTAGGTCCGCCATAATGCTAACAAAGGTTTCCACTAGGTTTTTTAAACCATTAGGAGTACATGCCAACAAAACTGTATTCTCAGTATTGAGGAGTGCAGGGATGGCTGTGGAGTTAATCTTAGGCACATCCTGTGACAGCTCTACCAGTACAGTGAATAGTTTATTTAAATGCAAAATGAAAAGAGAAAGGGCCAGGATGCAACCCTCTAACCTAAACAAATCGGTACACTAGCCTGTAGGGCCAAATCTAACCTTGACAGATAGTTTATGGTGCAGGGCAGAAAGAAAATAAATCAGTTTGGTCCAGTACTGTACCTAGGAGCAACAAAAACAGTTTAGATCTGTAAACCCTGTAGAAGGCAATGGAGAAATCCATAAAAGCAAGGTAGAGTGGACAGTGATTCACCAGGGTATGTTCACAGATGATTACATGAAGATATAAGCACTGCTCTGTTGTACCGAGATCCACCCTAAACCCACATTGCAGATGCTCAGAGCTCCAAACTCTTTAGCCCATGACCTCATTCTGTTAAACATGACTCTACATAATACCTTAACAATGGAGTCTATTATGAAGATGGGTCAATATCAATGTGGATCTGTCGAATTCCACTTTAGAAAAATAGGGACAATGATGGAACCGGACTATCAGCAAGGCAACGTGTCCTCACTTGAGACATTAGTGGGCAAAGGAGTCCAAAGGCTGACATTACATTTGAATAAGTAAACAGGGACACCAATAGGGTTTGGGCCCTTGTTGGATGGACATTCAGGCAAGGCTACAACTACTTCCTGCAGATCCATTTAACCTCTGAAATAGGTGAAAAAGAGCTGAATCCAATGGTGATATCTCACCATTTTGTTTTTGAATGCATACACAGGGCACTTGCACCGCTGCCCCATTTGGACGCCTCACCTAGGGCTCTCATTGCTTGCTGGCTGAACTATAAAGACAGGGATGTCATCCTGCGGGCAGCCAGGGAGGCATCAACTCTGCAATTTGAAGGCCGTAATATAGCAATATATCCTGATTATACTCATAAAGTACAAGAGCACCGCAAGACATTCTTGGACATGAAAATGAAAACGCACCACCAGACTATGGGTCTCCGCTAAATGCTCCTTTATCCAGCTAAGCTACGAGTTATTGATGCAAGAAAATCTCACTTCTTTGTGCAGCTGGAGGATGTTTGGTCTTGGCTGGACACGGCGGGCACCCCACGGGGAAACCCCCTGGCAGAAGTGCAGACTTTTCACACCAGTAGGCGTGGAGCCTGACAAAACCGTTCCGGGAGAAAGACACAATCTGAGATGGGCAACTTGGGCTGTGTGGTGATACATGAAGATGGCACAATGACTGCGATGATCACTGACCAGCAGACTGCCCTGGAGACCCACAGGGAGGTGTTCACTGGGGATGAAGAGGACTCTGACTCCCTGACAGACTCTGGAGATGTCATCCCGGACCCTGGAGCCTGAGAGCTAAGCTGTGCCCTGTAGGGACCATAATACTAGTGACACTACTTTAATAATAGGAATGGCTTGCCATTGTTATGGAAACATTTGCATGATGTAAGAGTTTCATTGAACGGGTCGCAATTTTTCCTGCTGGGATTGTTGAGACTGCCCTCGTACTGTAGATGGTATAGGAATGAGGGGGGTGGTGCAAGAGATTACTGTTGAGAGATGTATGATGACTTCTGGGTGCCTCCCGGTGCTAGAACAATCCAAACGGGGGCTCTGAGATACACAGGAATGGCAAAGGTAAGAGCACCTGTAGTAATGAATTTACTTGCACAGTTAAACATTGGATGTTAAAAAAACTTATAACAGTGTTGTTTTTCTTTGGTGGTTGGGGATGGGGGGATTTCTATTGCTGGGAGGGTTGGGGAGGACAGTTGAAGAGAGTGAAGCGGAATGGCGATGCTGCGTGTCCTGGCACATTGATTACTGTAGGCATGTACATGGTGTTTAGTTAACGCTACTTATCCTGGGTGAGGGGTGGGAAGTTATGTAAGAGTTTTTGGTTGTTTGGTGCTTTGGGGTTACTGCCATCTTGATATGTGGGAGGGCACTCAGACCTATCAATCAATGACCTGCCTAAATGTCTATCCCTAGCAAATACAGACTCCTCTCTTGGGATGTGTGGGGACTGGGCTCTCTTCAAAAGCCATATAGGGTGTTATCCCTTCTGAAATGCATGGGGTTGGTATTGCATGCCTACAGGACACACCTTACTGATGAGGAAGCTAAAAAACTGGCAAAGAAATGGAGGGGTCAGGTATACTACGCCAGCAACTCATCATTCTCCTATGTAGTGCTGATGTAGTTGGCTCCCGTTTGCATTGACATATATGGAGGCAGATGTGGAGGGGCGATACCTGGGGGGGAGGTATGGCTTTTATAAATTTCTATGGGCCAAATGTAGATGATGAATTCTTTTTCATATATTTCTTTATTGACATTTTGAACACGAAGCACCACAAGTAGTACAAAATGCAATAAGAAGTAATGGTAACAGGTGAACAGAAAGACACACTCCCTCATTCATACAGGAACAATAGGAGAACAGCAGAACCCACTGTGGTGTGTAGAATGCTGGGAAAAATGGGATAAATAGGATGTTTGCCCTAAACGAGTGAGAGCATCTGCACCCATAGAGAAGTAGCCAATATGTATATCACAAACGAATGAAAAAACAAGTAAACAGCAACTGCTAACACTTCTAGGGTGGCACTGCTATGTGCACCTGGTTAATGATGTGGCCTTGTGGGTAGCAGGACAACACTGCCATCTGAAAAATTGGGGCAAATAGATATGAGGTGAAGGGTGAGGGGGGGAAACAGGACGAGGACTGGGGGCAGAAAGAGTGAGAGTGTGGCGTGTGTAGCAGGAAGGGAGAGCTGAGTGGGCACTAGGAGGGTCCTGAAGTGTACCTCCCTAGGGAGCATGAGACCCCCAGAGACATCTAGGAAACATATGAACATATAAGAGGTTGCATCGGGAAGCACTGTCCTACCTTCTCAGTGACACAGCCCAGCAAATCCTGCTGCCTAGTGAGGAAGTGGATTCAGACTGTCAAACAATTTGATAACATAAGTGTCCCATGTCGTGGCCCCCCGTAGTCATGCATCTTGGACTTCACCTCTGCCAGAGCCCATTTGTGATTCATTTGAAGCCAGCACTTGATCGTGGGTGGTTGGGGAGCCTTCCAAGCCGTAGTGATCAAGCACTTGAAGAGTACCAGAGCTAGATCAGCCAGCTTCAAATAGTGTTTGTTGCTTTCAGTACATTTTGGGATTCCCAGGAGACGAAGGAGCCGTTCGGGTGGCAGCTGGACATCAATAACTGCCGACACCTGCTTTATCACCTGAGCCCACCTGCGCACCAATGGTGGGCACTCCCATACCATGTGTAGAAATGTGGTGTCTGCGTCCCCACATCTCAGTCACACTGCAGACACCCTTGGGAACATGTTGTGGAGACGATGCGGAATAAGGTAGGTTTGATGCAAGTAATTGAACTTAGTGAATTTCAGACGGGCATTGCGTGAAATTCACTTCATCACGGCAAGGGATCGGTCGGGTGGGTTCACCAGTAGCCAGCAGGACATACAGGTTGCTCCCTTCCACCTCCAGGATAATTGCCAGCTGCACAACTTATTTGCCTGGAGTAAGCATTTAGTACCCTGTGGTCAGTCTTCGGGGAACCGCTGCGCTGGGTCTGCTGCACTAGGCCCACAGAAGTTGCCACTTGTATAGCAGTTGCCTCAACATATAGGCACCAGTGTTGTGACCAGGTTCACCTTCAGGGCACTGCCAAACTCTGGTGAGGCTCCACCTGACCCAGGAAGTTGGAGGAAGAAGGGCGCCGCAGGTGTCAGTCTCCAGGCGAAAAACCAAAAGACCTGACAGGGGACACACTATTTCTATCCGTGCCCCCCTCCTAGTACGAAGGGAGCAGTGGCAGCATAGACTGTCCACAGGTGGCCAGCACTTAGGTTTGCAGTGCTTCCTACCACACGGGCTGGGCCGCCAGGTGGTTTCAGTACTTTACAAGATGATGTAGTGAGGCTGTAAGGACTTCTTACTTTGGGTCAAGCTCAGGTGGGAGGATTGTTTGGACACGGCCATAACCACAAAACAGTGGACCATGGCCTTGGAGAGGGTGAAGTGAATTGCACGCAATGCCCGTCTGAAGTTCACTAAGTTCAATTACTTGCATCAAACCTACCTTATTCCGCATCGTCTCCACAACATGTTCCCAAGAGTGTCACCTGGAAGCAGCAGCTTTACTTTCAAGTCCTATCAGGCCTTCACCACGAAGGTTGCCTAACAATTGCTTGAGGTATACCTAGAGGCCAGGGAGTGAGGTGTTATGCCTTTGTCCATGTGAGAGAGTTGCATTACCATGGTGCAAAAGCCTGGAACAGCGATATCTGATCCATCTGCCTATCGCCCGCTTATGATGATCAAAACGGACACGAAGGTTCTTTGTAAAGTCTTTGCTCTCCAGCTGCAGCCGGTGATCTCCCGACTGATACATCGGGATCGGTGCGGAGTTATACTGGGGAGGAATACAACTATGAATCTGAAAAGGCTGATGCATGTCATGCATGAAGCCGAGGACCGGAGAAAGGAAATGACAGTGGTTTCTATTGACATAGCCAATGCCTTAGATAAGTAGACTGGCACTATTTAATGAGTGTACTGGAAGCAGAGGGGTTTGTCCACAGTTACAGTCATGGGTACGTCTGTTGTATACTGCACCGACAGCCAGGGCCAAGGTCGGCCATGTATGCATGAGCTCATGGGTGGTGGATGGGGGCATGCAACAGGGCTGCCCACTCTCACCCCTACTTTTTGCAATAGCGCTAAAACCACAAAATCCAATTTCAGCAGGAAATGTCAGAGTAGGGTATCCGAGTGGGGGGGTGTGACACACTCGGTGTCCCTCTATGCCAATGACACTCTCTTTTATCTTGCTGCTCCAAGTGAGTCTTTACCATTGTTTTTACGGTACTTGGATGCCTTTAGGGACCTTACTGGTCTGCAGATCAACTATAGCAAATACCCAGTGTATCCCCTGGGACTGATGGCAGCAGTGGATCCTGCTGCTATGCCACCTCTGCCATTGTGATGGGAGGCTAAACAGTATTGATATCTGGGGATCATAGTGGCATGCATGAAATGACAGCAGAAGCAATATAACATAGACAGATTTGCGGAGGGCTTGAGCACTTTGGTACAATTCTGGAGCACCGTGCTGCTGTCTCTGATGGCACGAGTGGCTGTGGCAAAGATGCTGTTTTGCAATATGCCTCTACACTTCACAACACTCATTGGATACCCTACCTTGCTTGACTTTTAGGTGTTTCAACTCCCTACTCACAATGCTTATATGGGCAGGAGCAGAATAGCACTGAAATTCTTATACCTGCTGACAATGGAGCTTTGGGTCCCGAACATGGAATTATATTACTTGCCTCCCAGCTGCAGCATGCAGCCCATTGGCTATCGGAAGGGGAGAATTGGGAGAAGACCCTGCTGGCAGATGAAACACGTGGCACTACCTTGCCACAGCTTTTGACTCTGGCGGGCAGGATCGAACCTCAGTCTTGTGTCTCTTTAAGCACACAGCATCCTTATGGGAGCGTGCACTGAATGTGGTCTTGGGGAGGGCTCCTTTCACCCGAGGGTTTAGCTTCTGGGACTTGTCAGCCTTTCGCAATCTTGCAGATACATTGAATATTACCACATGGTGAGGAGGTGGCTGTTAGACCTTCGTTGATCTCTACCCTAGTAAGGAGCTCGTATCTTCTGAGGCAGCCCAAAAGGCTTTTGATATAGGGAGTGGCCAGTTCCTAAGGCACAGCAGTATAGCTACCAAAGTCAAAGAGCTGTGGCCCACGTACCCGGCTGCCCCATCTTCCTCTCCGCTGGACCGGGCACTGTTGGATATGGGGGGAGCCTGACACCTAGTTTCACATCTGTACAAAGCCATGCTTGCTGATCAACCCAGGACCCCCTTTCTGGCCAGGGCTGCATGGGAGAAGGAACTGGGGACGCCATTTAAGGACACACTGTGGAGTAGGGTTTGTTCCCTAGTCTGAATAGTGTCTTGTAATGCACGATTTAAGTTAGTACATTTCAATTATCTCCACTGTATGTATGTTACTCCTGTGTTGCTATATAGAATAGACCCCACTAGGATGAGTGTATACCATTGATGCCCAAAATGAGAGGTATCCATTTCTACACCTGGCATGGCACTGTCCACTGGTCACCGCATTCTAGGACACTGTGGTACAGTTTCTGGTGGTAGTCAGTTGTACACTCATAAAACGAGACCCGATTGTTTGTCTGTTGGGTGACATCAAAAAAGCGCAAATGCAGGAAGATGGAATTTTAATTCCTGCATTTACTCCTACAGTTAGCAAAATCGAGGGTCGCAATCACATGGATGAGTCAGAGAGGTCCTAGTGTGGATAGTTGGGTAAGAGACATGAGTGAGTGGGGGCGTGGCTGAGGAGGTCTGTCTTCGCAAAGATAGGCGAGATGACAGAGTGGCAGAAAATCTTCAAATCTGGGAGGTGTTATTGGCCAAGTTTGAGGATGTGAGGGAGGGACATGGGATGAATCATTGCAATGGGAATTATGTCACCTGTGGTACTAGGAGAGGAGAGCATTAGTATTGGGATATGTTAGAAATGGAGTCTATGGTTGGCAGTCTGGTTACCCCCTGTCCAAGCAAGGACCCTCACTCTAGTCAGGGTAAGTCACACACAATCCAAATTATCCTGTGCCCACCCTCTGGTCGCTTAGTACTGAGCAGTCAGGCTTAACTTAGAAGGCAATGTGTAAAGTATTTGTGCAATAAATCACACAATAACACAATATAGCACCACAAAAATACACCACACTGTGTTTAGAAAAATAGATTATATTTATCTAGATAAAGGCAGGTCAACATGATTAAAATGCAATAAGATTATGTTGAAATATAGCAATATAAAGTGTCTTAGAATTGGAATATTACTGTAAAAGCAATAGAAAGTGTCTTGAGTTCTCTTAGAAACAACAAGGGGGTCATTACGACCCCGGTGGTCCCGGACCCCCACACCGGCGGTGGCGGTAGTACCGCCAACAGGCTGGCGGTGTCTACCAGGCATATTATTGTGACAGTGGCGCATTCGCCACGGTCATATCGCCTGTACCGCCAGCCTACCGACAGTAGGTCGTAATCCACCAGGGCAGCGCTCATCCCCCAGCCTGTCCATGGCAGTAAACACCGCCATGGAAAGGCTGGCGGTAAGGGGGACTCAGGATGCCCCCAGGTACAGCCCCATCGCGCATTTCACTGCCCGAATTACGGGCAGTGAAAAGTGCGACGGGTGCTGCTGCACCCGCTGCACATCAACATTGCCGCCGGCTCTATTACGATCCGACTTCAATATTGATGTGACTTTTCCGCTAGGCCAGCGGGCGGAAATGCTGTTTCTGTCCGCTGGCCCAGAGGAAAAGTCATAATAGGGCACCACGCATACCGCCAGCACTGGCGATACTGTGGCGCCCGCGGCTCTGGCCTCAGCAAAGACCGCTGAAGTTATAATGAGGGCCCAAGTGTCTCTTGCAGGGCAAAGTACCTGGTTTGCGTTGAAAAATCCTCGCAAGGGACCACAGAGGAGGAGATGCGTGGAAAACAGTAGATGTGCGTTGGTTTCGCCCCTTCGCACACAGACTTGCGCTGTTATTTTCTACACGGGGACGACGTTGCGTCGATTTCCCGCATGCGGACTTGGATCCTCTTCAGTTTGTGGGGTTTTCAGATGCCCCGGGGATGATGCGTGAAATCCTGGGCTTGCAGAGGAAAGTCACAGGCACTGTGTCGATTCCAGTGGGCGATGTGTGGAAATTTCTGCCGCACGGCAGGTGCTGTGTCAATTCCTCTCAAGAAGTCGGGCTGCGTTGTTCCAGGTCAGCTTGCGTCGATCCAGTAGGGCCGTGTGTCGAAGTTCTGCTCACGTCGCTGGTGCTGCGTCGATCTTCCATCGCAAAGTTGGACAGCGTCGTTCCGGTCTCGGCGTGTGGTGAATTTTTCACCGCGTGAGCCGGCTGTGCGTCTTTTTCGGTAGACGGTGTGTCGAATTTTCGCTGCACGGGGATTCCAGTTGCAGGAGAGAAGTCTTTTTTGGTCCTGAGACTTCAGGGCACAGGAGGCAAGCTCTATCCAAGCCCTTGGAGAGCACTCCTTCAGCACAGCAAGAGAGCAGCAAGGCAGCAGGGCAACAGCAAGGCAGCAGTCCTTTACAGAAAGCTGTCAGGTGAGTCCTTTGGGCAGCCAGGCAGTTCTTCTTGGCAGGTTGCAGGTTCTGGTCCAGAGTTTTCTTCCCAGGTAGTATCTGTGAGGTAGAGTGTCTACCCCAAGAAGTGTCTAAGTTGGTAGGATCAGAGACCCTGCTTAAATACCTAAATATGTCTTTGAAGTTGGGGAGACTTCAAAGAGTGGCTTAGAAGTGCACAAGGTCCCCTTTCAGTTCCATCCTGTCTGCCAGGGTCCTTGTATGGGGTGTGGCAGTCCTTTGTGTGAGGGCAGGCTACTGTCCTTTGACATGCAAGTGTCAAGCCCTCCACGTTCCCAACCCAGGAAGACCCATTCAAAATGCAAATGTATGCAAGTGAGGCTGAGTATCCTGTGTTTGGAGTGTGTCTGAGTGAATGCACAAGGGAGCTGTCCACTAAACCTAGCCAGACGTGGATTGGAAGGCACAGAAAGATTTAAGTGTAGAGAAATGCTCACTTTCTAAAAGTAGCATTTCTAAAATAGTAATATAAAATCCACCTTTACCAGTCAGTAAGATTTTGTATCACCATTCTGGCCATACTAAATATGACCTTCCTACTCCTTTCAGATCAGCAGCTACCACTCAAAACAATGTATGAGGGCAGCCCCAATGTTAGCCTATGAAGGGAGCAGGCCTCACAGCAGTGTAAAAACGAATTTAGGAGTTTTATACTACTAGGACATGTAAACTACACAGGTACATGTCTTGCCTTTTGCCTACACAGCACCCTGCCCTATGGGTTACCGAGAGCATACCGTAGGGGTGTCTTATGTGTAGAAAAAGGGGAGTTTTAGGCTTGGCAAGTTCTTTTAAATGCCAAGTCGAATTGGCAGTGAAACTGCACACACAGGCCTTGCAATGGCAGGCCTGAGACAAGGTTAAGGAGCTACTTAAGTGGGTGGCACAGCCAGTGCTGCAGGCCCACTAGTAGCATTTAATCTACAGTCCCTGGGCACATATAGTACACTCTTCTAGGGACTTATAAGTAAATTAAATAGTCCAATTGGGTATGAGCCAATAACACCATGTTTTAAGGAGAGAGCATATGCACTTTAGCACTGATTAGCAGTGGTAAAGTGCGCAGAGTCCTAAAGCCAGCAAAAATGAGGTCAGAAAAAGAGAAGAAGGAAGACAAAAAGTCTGGGGATGACCCTGCAGAAAGGCCATTTCCAACCGGATACATTTACATGTGATACCTACTGTAATGGTCTATGATCTGTGATAACTTGTCAATACTATGGTCCTAATTACAACTTTGGCGGAGGGGGTTAATCCGTCCCAAATGTGACTGATATCCCGCCACCGTATTACGAGTTCCATAGGTTATAATGGACTCGTAATATGGCGGGCGGGATATCCGTCACAACCCCCTCCGCCAAAGTTGTAATCAGGCCCTATATGTCACTTGGTTGAGGGTGGCTGTAATCTTTCAAATGATTCATTGCATTGCTACTGTTCGTGGCAAAAAAACAATAACAAATTCTATAATGAGTCTGAAATAGGATTGTGATCTGTCTTCAGAGAGCCACCACAGCTACAGGTCGTTAAGCAATAGATACTTGAAAAGTGCAAAACCCATTCCACTGCTGATATATGGGAGCTCCTTTGAGTCATTGTTATGATTGAGTCCCTTTGGGTATGAAGTCCCTTTTCTGTTTTGAGTATTGATGGAGGTCTGAAATGTCCGCTGCCTGCTCACTTATGATTTCACTGTGGGGCCCAACCCATTCAAAAAGGAAGTGGGCCCAGATTCTAGGAAAATGTCGATGTAGGGCAGCTGCTGCCCTCAGCCGTGTCAAAGGCACATTTGTTGTTTTTGCTTGGTTTGTCACTTTCATGGAGACTTCTGTCACAGGAGCCTGACTCCAAAATTGCAGCATAAATGGAAAAGAAAAAGCTGTTCCTGCCCTCCAAGGCATCCTTGCATCTCCCCTTTGTCATACCGATCATCAAATTACATGTTAGCCTCTGGGACATTAACTAGCTTTCTCTGTGGCCGGATTTGCCTTCAATTTGTTTCTGGCATGTTTTCTCATGTCAAAATCTACAATTGGGTGCCGTCCTTTGTATGATGATCATGAACCCTGTACCTACCACTGATCTATGGATGCTTTAGATCCTGGACTTTCAGCCCACATGTTACTCTGGGTAACAATCCTCTGCAGTTCAAGCATATAGCGTGGCTCTTCCTAACCCACCGGGCAATGGACCTTGATTAGCTCGGGCCCTCTAATGGAATTTTAGGGCCATAGTTAGAATTTTAAGGGAAGTAAGAAGCATTCTGTTTCTGGAGGAAACTGAAAATATAAGTTGAATCCACTTACTGAAAGTCTTCCACCACAGGGACAGCGTTGTAGAGGAAGTTTAGCCAGAGGATTCTACTCTGTGTTTAGAGTATCCTCCAGAAATTGGAGGTTTTTCAGTTCCCCGCAAACTTTAAATAATACACTTAGGGCCTGATTACGACTTCGGCAGAGGGGATTACTCTGTCCCAAATGTGGGGGATATCCCGCCTGCCGAATTACGAGTCCATTATAGCCGATAGCTTTCTGCCTTATACCAATCTGAACATACATAATATGGAATTCTAATAGTTGTGGGCAATAGCAACACCACGGACACTCTGTACTCATAGTCCTCATCCTTAAAAAATCTTGTATCAGCCCCCTATTGTAACAGTGCTAACTTTACACCTTTACTGTGCATTGAGGTCCTGTACAAATGTATTGATCTGTATGAAAAACATTTTATTCAGTGTGCAGTACTTTTTACTGAAATCAAAAGTTGCTTCTTGATATCAAGAGTTAGCTTGTTGCCTCTCACTGTGAATTTTTGTGATCATGACTGCAGAAGGGCCAACTGGGATTTATAACCCACTTCTCCTTTTGGGTTTATACCCTTAACATTATAATTAAATGCTTAGTCAAGGCTCCCATTTCCACTCTGTGAGATTGCATGCTTTTTATCTAATGGATCTGTGAGGTGACCTCTAATTGCTGAAATACATATTTTATGATCAAACACAAAATTTGAGAGAAGATGAACATAAAAGGACAGTCAGAACACCCCTTTCATCAACATATCCAGACTGGAATCCAGATTCATAAATGTACCTCGTGTATTACCCCTAGCATTTTGCCTTTATTCGTGGGAACACAGGTATTGTTTAAATCAACAGGTGGTAAAATCAGGATACTTATGTTTCGTGTCACCTACTCAAGCCAACATGTTTCTGCCCATTTCTACACACTTAGGGCCTTATTTATACTTTTTGGTGCAAAACTGCACTAAGGCAGTTTTGCCCCAAAAAGTTTTGCACCGGCTTGCACCATTTTTTAGCACCAGCTGGGCACCATATTTATGGAATGGTGCAAGCCGGTGCAAAGGGTAGGTTAGCTGAAAAACAAAATGACATTAGGCAGTTTTGAGTCAAAATAAATGATTCTGACCAGATTAGCATCATTTTTTGATGCTAAGGGGCATATTTATACTCCGTTTGCACTGAATTCGCGTCATTTTTTTAAAACTCTAATTTAGTGCAAAACTAACTCCATATTTATACTTTGGTGCTAGACCCGTCTAGCACCAAATTTATGGAGTTAAAGTCATTTTTTTGGAAGTGGAAACCTACCTTGCCCTAATGAGATGCAAGGTAGGCGTTCCCGTGCAAAAAAATGACTATATGGCCTTAACACCATATTTATACTCCCATGCAAAAATGGTGCAAGGGAGGGAGGAGGGGTCAAAAAATGGGGCAAAACTTGCTTTGCCCCATTTTTTAAGACCTGGGTCAGGGCAGGCGTTAGGGGACCTGTGGCCCTATTTCCATGGTGGAACACCATGGAATAAGCCCAGAGGTGCCTTCCCTAGGCCCTAGGGGCACCCCCACCCACACTAGAGGGACTGCGAGGATGGGGGACCCCATCCCAGGTAAGTACAGGTAAGTGCATTTTATTTTTGAAAGTGCCATAGGGGGCCCTGAAATGGGCCCCCATACATGGCACAGGGTGCAATGGCCATGCCCAGGGGACCCCTGTCCTCTGTGCTGGCCACTGGGGTGGTGGGCATGACTCCTGCCTTTTCTAAGGCAGAAGTCATGTGGCATGGTAGGCTTAGCACCATAAAATGACGCTAATGTGGTTAGAGTCATTTTTTTTTACTCTAACCTGCCTAAAGCCATTTTTTGGTGCTAAACCCTCTTATTCTATACTGACAGCCCCACCCGACTAAAGTCATTTTTTTAAACTCTAGCCTACCCTTTGCACCGGCTTGCACCATTCCATAAATATGGTGCCCAGCTGGTGCACAGAAATGGTGCAAGCCGGTGCTAAACTTTTTGGTGCAAACCTGAGTTAGTGCAGTTTTGCAGCAAAAAGTATAATTAAGGGCCAACATTTTGTAAGTTTGCGCCACTTTTGTGTCATAAAATGACGTTAATGCGGTGCAAAAAAAGTTTAAATCAGGGCCTTGGTGCTAGTTGGGTCTAGCACCAAAGTATAAATATGGAGTTAGTTTTGCACCGAATTAGAGTAAAATAAATTACACTAATTCGATGCAAACAGAGTATAAATATGCCCCTAAAATGGCGTTAAGGCCATAGAGTCATTTTTTGCACGGGAACGCCTACCTTGCATCTCATTAAGGCAAAGTAGGTCTCCACTTTCAAAAAATGACTTTAACTCCATAAATTTGGTGCTAAAGGGGTCTAGCACCAAAGTATAAATATGGAGTTAGTTTTGCACCGAATTAGAGTAAAAAACAATGACACTAATTCGGTGCAAACAGAGTATAAATATGCCCGTTAAGGTCTTGGGCATTCATCAGGGCCAACGATCCCTACTCACCTAACTATAACTCTCTAGTTCCACACTACAAATCATTGTGCAGGGAACCACATGAATAAAGTCCTACTTTAGGCACAGTTAATGCTTCACAGAGCACCTGTAGGTATACATAACACAGAAGTTCACACCTATCCTGCCCTTGATTTTATAAAACAGCCCACTTAGAAACTCGGTGACTGAATCTGGATTTCGATCTTTTTATCCAGTAATTATTTATCAAGAACTATCTTCTGCTCAGGAGAGATAGGTGGTTGAGTCCCCCCTGGTGGCATCGCTCCTACCAAGGTGGGTAGTAGGAGCCAAGGATGAAGCATGACACTATTAGGTGTGTGAGGCTTCTATTTCCATAAATTGAAATGCCCAAAGTGTGGCTATGTGAGAATAGGAATAATAAATATTTTATGTACATATTTTATATTGCTGTTGTTGACTCTTGTGATGACAAACACGAGGCATTGTAACTTTCTTTCCAGTTTTCTCTCAACTTGTGTATCCTCAAGAATTCTGCACAATGGTCAGAAGCTCCAGACAGCCATCAGTGATGCACCTCTCACTGCTGTGAAATCGATGGGGTTTAAACACTTGCAATATCAAAAATAATGTACTTTTTAAAAAAGTGTTCAAAATAGGGTCTCTACTTGGCAGTGGTTTGCACCCTGCCCTATCAGGGACTCTCACTCTAGTTAAGGTAAGGAAGTCACACAGCTGAGATAACCCCTGCTCACCCCCTTGGTAGCTTGGCTCAAGCAGTTAGGCTTATCTCAGAGGCAATGTGTAAAGTATTTGTACACACACACACACACTTAGCAACACAGTGAAAACACCACAAAAGTACTCCACACTAGTTTAGAAAAGTAGCCAATATTTCACTGAGTAAAACAAGACCAAAATGACAAAAATCCAAATACATGAGTAAAAATTCAAATTGTCAAAGATTAAGGCCCTCATTACAACCCTGGCGGTCGGTAATATAGTGGCGGTAATACCGCCAACAGGCCGGCTGTAATAAATATGAAATAATGACCACGGCGGAAACTGCTCAGACAGACAGCCACTTTAACACACCGACTGCCAAGGTGAAATCAACAGGCACCATGGCGGTAACTGCCTACGGCCAGGCAGAAGACAATGTTCCGCCCACTGTATTATGAGACACCAATCTGCCACCTTTTCCGGGGCGGTACCAACGACATCAAAAGCCTGGCGGAAACACTGCACAGAAGGGAAACAACTCACCTCTGGAGACTCAAGGAGGAACCACGTCACCATGGAGCCCGAGTTGCATGCGTTCCCCATGCTCTTCTACGTTCTGCTCCACTACGAACACCAACGCCGGTGAAGACGACCACGGTGAGTACTGCTGCCTAGCACACAGGGGAGAGGGGAGGAAAAAGAGAGTGACACACACATGCAACACTCCCACCCCCAGCACCATACACACAAGCAGATGCAGTAACATAACATATTGACCCCTTCCCCATCAGGAATAATGCAAGGACAAAATGAATTGATTAAAGTGAGTGTAATAAGATACAATAGTATAAATATGTGCAACCAAATCAACAAGTATATACATATTTACAAATGTAGGGACACTGCCCGGTCCTCAATGTCCGTGGGCCACAGGGCCACATCACATAGTCCAAGGCCCCACCTCACTCCTGCAACAAAACGAAGAGAATACTGCATGGGCATCAGGTCGAAAATAGACAGTCACCTCAGGGGGACGGGAAATGGGGGGGGCACCTCAGCCAAAAGATGGTACAATGCCACTGGTCCTGGAGGGGGAAACATGCCCTGTGCTCTGTCCTGGGGAGTGCAAGGCCACAGTCTCTCAAGTGGGTGACTTTCCCACTGGCTCTGGAGGGGGCAAAATGCCCTGTGCTTGATCCTAGGGAGTGCAAGGCCACAGTCTCTCAAGTGGGTGACTTGCCCACTGGCTCTGGAGGGGGCAACATGCCCTGTGCTTGGCTCTGGGGAGTGCAAGGCCACAGTCTCTCAAGTGCATGGCTTCTTCCACTGGTTCTGGAGGGGGCATTGTGCCCAGTGAGCTTCATCCTGTGTAGGATGGGTGAGTGGATGGCTTCTTCCACTGGTTCTGGAGGGGACATTGTGCCCAGTGAGCTTCATCCTGTGGAGGATGGGGTGAGTGGATGGCTTCTCCACTGGTTCTGGAGGGGGCATTGTGCCCAGTGGACTTCATCCTGTGGAGGATGGGGTGAGTGGATGGCTTCTTCCACTGGTTCTGGAGGGGGCGTTGTGCCCAGTGAGCTTCGTCCTGTGTAGGATGGGGTGAGCGGGTGGCTTCTCCACTGGTTCTGGAGGGGGCGTTCTGCCCTGTGATGCAGATCTTGGGGATTGCAAGATCACAGTCTCTCACCTGGGTATTAGACCCACAGGATTTGCAGGGGACAGGCCGAACAACAGCCCATGGACGCAGGACTACACACTGTCCACCGGCGGTGACAGCTGCTCAGTGGTGGCAGTGGTGGTGCTGCTGGTGGAGCTGGCAGTGGTGGGGGGAGGCTCCAGCCAATCCCCTGCAGCCTCGGACGGCTGCCCACTGGGGCTGCTGGTGGTGGTGCTGGTGGCGGTGCTGGCAGTGGTGGGGGGAGGCTCCATCCCATCTCCTGCAGCCTCGGATGGCTGCCCACTGGGGCTGCTGCTGCTGGCGGTGGTGGCAGTGGTCGGGGGAGGCTCCAGCCCATCCCCTGCAGCCTTGGACGGCTGCCCACTGGGGCTGCTGCTGCTGCTGGTGGCAGTACTGGTGGCGGTGCTGGCAGTGGTGGGGGAGGCTTCAGCCCATCCCCTGCAGCCTCGGACTGCTGCACTACCATGGGTGGTGGTGGGGGATCTGACTGAGTCCCTGCACCAGGCCCCTTGTCTCTACTGCCTGCTGTAGCAGGCCCCTTGCCCCTCCTTCCTGCAGCTGGGGCTGCCTCCTTGCCCTTCCATCCAGCAGCTGGGGCTGCCTCCTTGCCCTTCCATCCTGCAGCTGGGGCTGCCTCCTTGCCCTTCTGTCCTGCAGCTGGGGCTACCTCCTTGCCCTTCCTTCCTGCAGCTGGGGCTGACTCCTTGCCCTTCCTTGACGCACTTGGGGCTGGCACCCTGTCCATCTGGCTGGCTGGTGGCCAGGATCCATTCCCACCTGGAGCAGTTGGGGACACTACTGTGCCCGGGGACAGGGAGGCTGAGGTGCTTGGCTGGGTTTTGACTTTCCTGGTCTGACCTGAGAGATGGGGGAGGGGTAGGGAAGAGGTCAATGGTGGAGAGGAAAAGCTTCTTAGGGATATTGGAGCGGGAAGAGGGAGATGGTTTGGGAGTGGAGGAAGAGGGAGTGGTGGTAGGAGGTGTCTGTCTGCTGTGTTTGGGTACAGCTGCATGGGCTGGATGCTGTTGTGAGGTGGATGGCTGTTGGGTGTCTGAGTGCCTGGGTTTGTGTACTTTGGGAGGAGGGGGCATAGACACAATGGGACGTGTGCATGGATGTGGGGGTGGTGACTGCCAGTGAGGGGCGTCTACTGATAGGTGTGCTGGTGATGGTGGTAGTGGATGAGGATGTAGTGCATGCAGGTGTGAGTGGAGACGCAACTGGGAGGGAGGTGGACAAGGAGGAGGAGGAGGCCACAGTGGAGGCAGTGGATATTGGTATGTCTGTTTCTGGATGGTGTTTGTGTGAGTGCCTGTGGGATGAAGTGTGGTGCTTGTGTTTGCCATGTCTACTCTTGTGTGTTGTCATGGGTGCATGCTCATCAGACTGTGTGCTTGGGATGGGTTGGGGTTGCGGGGAACCACCTACATGAAGCCTTCACACACAACACTCCATGCATTCACGCCCCATACATCGTGCTCACAGTGTACTCACCTGTTGGTCTGGAGGCCCATACAGGAGTCGGTACTGGGGTAGGACCCCATCCACCAGTCACTCCAACTCCACCAAGGTGAAGACAGGGGCCCTTTCCGCAGTCACATGAGCCATGGTCAGTTCCAGACACAGGTCACAGCAGCACATGTAGTGTAGGTCCTCTCCTGTTGAAGGTTACTGCCGGCGTACATCACCATTTGCCACTGTACCCCATAGGGCCCAATGTTAACCAATGAGGAGGTGCGTACGGTTCTCAACCGCCTCCCGCAACGGCGCACAACATCAGCGGAATTACCTCATTTTCACCTGTCCCTCAATACAGGGCAGGCGGACGCCATTTCAGGGGGGGTGCTGGCCGTGGATCCTAACTGCGTCACAGTACACAAATGCACCATTTGGACATCTCCAACAAAATACTGTTACAATCACAACATGCATTGAACTTGGTTGGAATGTTGAGATAATGACCAACTGCTCACTATTTTACCACATAGTTTGCAACCGCTACAGATGAATAGGAGATGGAGACATCCCCCCGTGTACAGACACCTGGTGGACTTGGCAACAATGGAGGACAGGCATATTATCCTCACCTATAGACTTGACAGGGCCACAATCACAGAGCTGTGTGCCCAATTGGAGCCTGCCTAATCTCTGCTATCCGTCACCCCAACGGGATCCACCGTCTTGTGCAAGTGCTATCAGTGCTCCATTTTCTGGCAACTGGCTCCTTCCAAGTGACGGTGGGCTTGGCAGCAGGAGTGTCTCAGCCAATGTTCTCAATAGTGCTGACCAGAATGTTGTTTGCCCTGATTAAACACATGTGCAGCTACATCGTTTTCCCCCAGGTGGAGGATTTGGCCACAGTGAAAGCTGATTTCTAAGCAATGGGACACATCCCCAACATTTTTGGGGCTATTGATGGAACACATATTGCATTTGTCCTCCCCCGGCGAAATGAACAGGTGTTCAGAAATCGATAGAGCTTTCACTCCATGAATGTGCAGATGGTGTGCCTGGCGGACCAGTACATCTCCCACGTCAATGCAAAGTATCCTGGGTCTGTGCATGATGCCTATATCCTGAGGAATAGCAGCATCTCGAATGTGATGGCTCAACTCCAGAGGCACAGGGTGTGGATAATAGGTGAGCCCTGATTTCTGCCCAGTATATGTTGGTGTATGGGTATGGTGTGGGCCCTAAGGGTTAGTGTGTGGCTAACAGCTGTCCCTCAATATTTGCAGGTGTCTCTAGTTACCCCAACCTCTAATGGATACTGACCACTGTGAGGAATGCCAGGACAAGGGCAGTGTAATGTTACAATGAGGCACATGGGCGAACAAGAAGAATTATACAGAGGACCTTTGGCCTCCTGAAGACCAGGTTTTGTTGCCTCCATCTGACTGGTGGATCCCTGTGCTACTCACCCAAGAAGGTCTGCCAGATCATCGTGCATGCTGTATGTTGAACAACTTTGCCTTGCATCGTCAGGTGCCTTTTCTGCAGGAGGAGGAGGCTGGAGATGGCTGTGTGGTAGCAGTGGACCCTGTGGACAGTGAAGAGGAGGCAGAGGATGAGGACAACAGAAGTGCAATTATTTGTCAATAATTCCAATGACACAGGTAAGACAGTGTAACTTCTCATCTAATTGACAGTTTTGTGTTTGACATTGTCACTAGCAGGCTGTGATTTTTCACTTCTATGGCTACTCACTGTACCCTTTAGCAACTCTTTTGCAGATATTGGTGCCCCACTATCGCTCCTGTGTGTTCACTGCAGCCAACTACAGGTTTTACTTACAGTATACATTACTGTACAGTTGAATTGCAATGCTTAAACCTTGTTAAACAAATACATACTTAAATCGTTTGACATATTCCATACTTGTATTTTTTCAAAGGGTGTTAATTGAAGTGCTAAGAAGTAGAGGGGGAGTGCAATGGGTTGGGAAGATGATGAAGGAAAGTCCAGGATTGTCCAGTCTGTTTGTATCACAGGTGCATTGTCCAAGGGGGCATAGAAATGGGAGCAATGCCAGTTGAAGGTGGACAGGGTGACAGAGTGGGACACAAGGGTGACAATCAGGAGAGTCTTATTTCCTGGCAGGGGTCTTGGCAATAGTCTCTGTCTTGTGCCTGGATCACAGGGAACGTTTGCGGGGTGGTTCTTCTTCTGCAGGGGGAGGGGTGCTGGTGGTCTGTTGTTCCTGTAGTGGCTGTGGAGGTGGAGGGCTCTTCGGTGGTTTGGCTAGTGTCAGGGGCCCGGTGATATGCCACTGCCTCCCGTATAGTGTTGGCCATGTCTGCCAGCACCCCTGCAATGGAGACCAGGGTGGTGTTGATGCACTTCAAGTCCTCCATGATCCGCAGGTACTGTCCCTCCTGCAGCCACATGTTCTCCTACAATTTGTCCAGTATCTGGCCCAGCACATTCTGGGAATGTTGGTACACTCCCAGCATCGAGGTGAGTGCCTCCTGGAGAGTCGGTTCCCTGGGCCTGTCCTCCCCTCGTCGCACAGCAGTCCTCCCAGCTTCCCTGTTGTCCTGTGCCACTGTCCCCTGAACCGTGTGCCCACTGCCAGTGGTGGACACACTGCTGATTGACGTGTCCTGGGGACAGAGGTATGGACCCGCTGGGTGGGTGCTGTGGTGGTGTTTCCTGAGGGGGGAGGCTCTGTGGTGGTGTAAGACTGTGCCTGGGTAACTGACTGTTCGGAGATCCCTGATGGGTGAGGTTGGTCATCCAGATCCAGGTGACCAGAGCTGCTGTCATCACTGTGGGCCTCTTCTGTGGGGGGACTGGATGTTGCTGGCACCTCTTCTCTGGTGACATTGGCTGGGATACCTGTGGGGATGTGATTGTGCTGTTATTGTTTCTGAGTGCGACATATTGTGCATTAGTGTGTTGCTCTCTATGGTTGTTATTGCCCTGGCAGATTTGCCTTGTATGAGTTGTTATTTGGTAGGACAGGTGATTCTTTCTAGTGTGCATGCAGTGGTGATAGGTGTCCATGCAGGTCTTTGAGGGGTGTCCATGCATTGGTGTTGCATGCAGGGCTTGGTATTGGAATGAATGGGTTGTGATGGTGGGGTATGTACTGGGGTGATGGGAGTGAGGGTAGGGGTGGGAGTATGTCATGGCATGCAGGTAAGGGGGTGATAGTAATAGAGAGTTGACTTACCAGAGTCCAGTCCTCCTCCTACTCCTGCCAGGCCCTCAGGATGCATGATTGGCAAGACTTGCTCCTCCCATGTTGTAAGTTGTGGTGGAGGAGGTGGGGGTCCACCGCCAGTCCTCTGTACTGCGAGCTGGTGTCTAGCTGCAATGGAATGTATGTTCCCCCGTAGGTTGTTCCACCTCTTCCTGATGTCATTCCTTGTTCTGGGGTGCTGTCCCACAGCTTTGACCCTGTCCAAGATTCTCTGCCATAGCTCCATCTTCTTAGCAATGGATATCTGCTGCACCTGTGATCCAAATAGCTGTGGCTCTACCCTGATGATTTCCTCCACCATGACCCTTAGCTCCTCCTCTGAGAACCTAGGGTGTCGGTGTGGTGCCATGGGTGTAGTGGGAGTGGTGTGGGTGAGGGTGCGTGGGGTGATGTGTTGGGGTGTGTGATGTAAGGTGCGTGGTCAGTGTATAGGTGATGGTGGTATGTGGCTCTGGTTGTGTGGGTGCTCTTGCTGTATCGCTCTCTATTGGCAATTGTTTGTAGTCGTAAAGGGTTGTGGGTAATGTGGGTGGGTGTTTTATAGTGGTGTGGGTGTGTGGTGTGTGTACTAAATGTAGTATAGCCCTTAGAAGCACAATAGCTCCAACTGGGGCTATCAAAATGGCTTGACAGAGTCACTTCCAACAGTCCGGCGCCACCCGCAAGGGAGAGCAGCCGGCCACAGAGTTGTGTACACCCTGGTTACAGTACCTTGGAAAACATTAAGGAAACAAAGATATTGCACGGAGTCAGTGAAATGATGCGTCACTGGAGCCGGTGCGGCGTTGATTCCTTACTGCCACCGGGCAGGTGAGGTGTTTGTTCCTTACTGCTAGGAAGGTGAGGTGATGCTGCGTTGGTGGGGAGGCAGCGGTTCCTTACGACAAGGCACAGTTGATAAATTCAGCAGGTCAAGACATGAGACGTCGACTTCACAGTAAAGTAAAGTTACAATAATTTTTATTCTGCAAAACTGCATTCTGCGATAAGTTGCATGGGCTGCAATGATTAGGATAATGAACAGTGCAAGAAACAGAATGGTAAAGACAAGAGTCATTATTACAAAGACCCCCACAATCTTGCAATATCATGAAATGACATGAAGTGTGTAATATGTCCTAATACCCCAGCACGTTAGGCCGAACCTCTAACCTAAAGGAGAGCTAGGTATGTTAAACCTTAATCTGCCAATGCCATTTCCATGAGAAGAGCCCCCACCCCTCGTTACCTTGGAATGAGGTCTCTGGCTCAGACTCCGTAGGGACACGAAGACTGGGTCAGTGTCAAGGTGACATGCAGCATCAATAGCAGCTTCACACAATATGCCCTCAGGTGCTACGGCGGAGTCGGGTGACACAACACTCTGGACTCATGCTGTGGTGGAACTTTGGAGGCGCTGCAGCGGCGTCGGGCCTGTGTTGTATGTTGCAATTATTGCACTCAGTAGGGACCATGCAGCAGTGCTGGGTCACAGAGCGGTGCCAGTCCTCAAGTCGTTCCGGAAGTTGATGCACTAGACTTTTTCCTTGTTGTACTAGAACTCACTCCCAAGGGCCCAGGAACTGGATTTGACACCACTTGGCAACAGAGCCCAAGTGGTGGCAGGTGAATTCTTTGATGTCCCTGAGACTTCTTAACAGGAGGCAAGCTCAGTCCAAGCCCTTGGAGAACCTTTAGAAGCAGGATGTTGAAAGTCAACTCCAGTTCTCTCACTCTCAGGACAAAAGCAGCAGGCCAGCACAACAAAGCAACAGAGTGTCAATCCCTCCTACAGCCACCAGATCTTCTACCTGGCAGAATTTCCTCAGTCCAGAAGGATTCTAACTATATGGTGTCAGAGGTCCAGTACTTATACCCATTTCTGTCTTTGAAGCAGGCAAACTTCAAAGAGAAGTCTTTGTGGTGCACAAGACCATGCCTTTCAATGCCCTGTCCCCACATACACTCCAGGGGTTGGAGACTGCTTTGTGTGAGGACAGGCACAGACCTGTTCAGGTGTAAGTGTCAGCTCCTCCCACCACTCTAGCACAGAAGACCCATCAAACTGGTGATGGGCCATCAGGATATTCAGGGCACACCTTAGCTCCCTTTGTGTGACTGTCTAGAGTGAATGCACAAATAGGCCAACTGTCATCCTGACCCTGATGTGTATTCAGCAGACAGGCAGAGGCACAGAATGGTTAAGCAAGAAAATGCCCATTTTCTAAAAGTGCCATTTTCAAACTCAGAGTTCAAAAACCAACTTCACCAAAAGGTGTATTTTTAAATTGGGAGTTCAGAGACCTCTATCTGCTCCCAATTGGAAATTACACTTAAAAGATATTTCAAGCCAATCCCCATGTTACCCTATGGGAGAGATAGGCCTTACAATAATAAAAACTGAATTTAGCAGTATTTCACTATCAGGACATGTAAAGCACACCAGTACATTGCACCCTTTAAATACACTGCACCCTGATCATGGGGCTGCCTTGGGCCTACTTTACGGGTGAGGTACATGTAGTAAAAGGGAAGGCTTGGGCCTGGTAAGTGATGCACTTGCCAGGTCGAAATGGCAGTTTAAAACTGCACATGCAGATGCTGCAACGGCAGGCCTGAGACATGTTTGCAGGGCTATTAATGTGGGTTGCACAATTAGTGCTGCAAGCCCACTAGTAGCATTTGGTTTATAGACGCTGGGCACACCTGGTGCACTGTACTAGGGACTTACTAGTAAATCAAATATGCTAATCATGGATAGGCCAATCACCCATGCAGTTTAGACAGGGAGCACTTGCACTTTAGCACTGGTCAGCAGGGGTAAAATGCCCTGAAGCCCACAAAAATAAAACACAGCACACAGTCACAAACAGGTCAGATGGAAAAAGTTTGAAGATAACGGGCAAAAAGGGCCATTTCCAACAAAAAGGATTTTGGTTTTGGCTCTTTATACTTACTGAGGTTTGACATCATAAACATCCATGGCATTCACACGTTTTATACCTTTTTAAAAGTCATTATGCAGCCTTGCACATCCTATACTGCTGATTGCACAATGATGACACCAAGGTTTGAGTTGAATTCACCCAATACCCAGCTTATCAAACAATTTCAAAGTCAAAGATTCATTGACTTCCCAAAACTATGAAACCAGAGAGATGGATAAATTAAGCCTACAGTAGGGAGCTTTAGGTCCACTTCTGTTTGTAAATATCCTGGCTTGAAGCGGATCTGATAAGCATTGATAAATTCTTCTTTCTTCTACCTTCCATTGTCAAGTAAAGAATAACGCACATCAAAGAAATACTACTGATTGCATGGAGAACAAAGGCCACTAAACCACACCATGAACATGCATGGACTCACAAAAGCCGTAAGCACTATGATGCATGCTCAAAACAACTATCCTTCTGGAATCCTTTGCCTTTATTGCTGCTCGTTAAACAGATAGGTGTCTTGTTTCTCTCCAGAACATATATTTAATTCAATACAAGTTCATGAAAGTAGTATTTTGGCTGATTGTTTATTTTATAAATGTAGGGCTCGATTCAGGGCTTTAAGTGGGCTGGGCCTGGCTGGGTCTGAGCACCAGCAGTAATTTAAAAGGGGAATTTAAACAGGTCCCTTTCGGACTGTAGATTAATACTCTCAATTAGTGAGCTAAAAAGAATGGTAGCAGCTCCGACAACTCTCCTGAGCAATGTGCCTGGTGAGAACCTCATAAGAACCTGCAGATCCTGCCTTCTGTTTTATTATCTTTGTTCTGTTACTCCACACCACTAAATAAGGAGCCACAGCTAGTCTGCAATCAGATTGTTTTTGTTGGTTGATGATGTGAGAGGCAGGAAATGGCCTAAACTCTGCGAGCACAGCCACGCGCACTGGAAGGCCGCAAGCTAAACAACACTTGCCTGAACAAACCATGGGGGTCATTCTGACCTCATCGGTAAAAGGCGCTTACCGCCTGTCAGAAGACCGCCATAACACCGCCGCGGCCACGGGAAACCGCCACGGTCATTCTGACCCGCAACAGGCAAACCGCCAAAAACCCGACATCCACAAAAGTCCGCCACACCAACGGCCAGCGAAAAACTGGCGATGACCAAACCTCCACCGTCACGCCAACAGAAATACGCCCATTCCATTCCGACCCACGAATCCACGCGGCGGTCTTTCAACCGCGGTATTCCATTGGCGGTACATACCGCTGCGGTCAAAATACACAC
Organism: Pleurodeles waltl; assembly: GCF_031143425.1. Classification (NCBI taxonomy): domain Eukaryota; kingdom Metazoa; phylum Chordata; class Amphibia; order Caudata; family Salamandridae; genus Pleurodeles; species Pleurodeles waltl. Next base: position 1,256,880,520 of record NC_090444.1, read on the forward strand.
ACAGCTCCAAAATACTGCCACATTGGACATTTTGAAATACACACACCTGATACACATACAAACACCACTCCCACACACCCAACACAATATAAAACACACCCCCACATCACCCACAAACCCCTACGACCACCATTTATTGACTAAGGCCAGAGAGAGACACCACCAGCTAGTACAGAGCATTCACAGGCACATTACACCATCACTCACACAACATCCACGCACAAACCACCACACTCACCACACTCATCACCACAAGCACCACCCCACACCTCATCCACACCACCCCATGGCACCCCAAAGACACCCCAGGTTTTCAGACGCTGAACTCAGGGTCATGGTGGAGGAAATAGTTCGGGTAGAGCCCCAGCTCTTCGGGACACAGGTGCAGCACACCACCATTGCCAGGAAGATGGAGCTATGGCAAAGAATAGTGGACAGGGTCAACGCTGTGGGTCAGCATCCACGAAATCGGGACGACATCAGGAAGTGGTGGAACGACCTACGGGGGGAAGGTGCGTTCCATGGTATCCAGACACAACATCACGGTACAGAAGACTGGCGGCGGACCCCCACCTCAACCCCCAGAATTTACAACATGGGAGGAACAGGTCTTGGCGATCCTGCATCCTGAGGGCCTCGCAGGAGTAGGCGGAGGAATGGACTCTGGTAAATCTAATCTTAACTACTTCATCCCCCCCACCCACCGGCATGCCAAATCATACCCCCACCCTCCCCCCCTCCCCCATCACACATCCTCCTTGCTAATGTCTCACCATCACAACCCACCCATCCCAACACCAAGCCCTGCATGCGACCACAAACCATGGACACCCATCACCTAAGCATGCCCACTGCACATACCCATCCCCCCCAAACCCCCGTCACAATAGCCCCCACAAGGGAATGCCAGCACTGGGGTACACGGGCACCCACCCATTGCACGCTATGGCACACACAGAAGCAATAACCATACTCTTATACCCCTGCAGGACCCGAACGCCACGACACCGCCCAGGAGGGTCCAGAAATGTCCATTCCACCCCCAGAAGAGGCCCACAGTGATAACAGGAGCTCTGTCTCCCTGGACCCAGATGACCAGCCCGGCCCATCGGGGACCTCGGGACAGTCGGTTCCCCTCAGACAGCCACAGGCCACAGCAGACCTACCCCCCTCTGGGAACACCAGCACAGCACCCACCCAGCGGGCCCATGCTTCTGTCTCCAGGACACGTCAATCAGCAGTGTGTCCACCACTACAGGGCACCCAGGTTAACCCACCACCCCAACAACAACAGGGACCTTGGGGCAGTGGTAGTGGGCACACGGTCCAGGGAACAGAGGCCCAGGGAAACAGGGGAACTGGGAGGGCTGCTGGGCGACAGGGGGGAGACAGGCCCAGGGAACCCACTCTCCACGAGGCCCTATCCTCCATCATGGGAGCATACCACCACTCCCAGGAGACGATGGCGACGGTCCTGGCCAGGTTCCAGGAGATCCAGGTACTGCAGGAGGAACAGTTTATGGGGTTCAGGGAAGAACTCAGAAACATCAGTTCCGCAATGGGCACCATCGTTGTGGCTCTCAATCAGATTGTCAGCACATTGCGGGACCATGTGGCACCACAAAGGGCCCCTGTCACTAGCATGGACCAAGAACAGGCTACCACCTCCGCCGGCGCTAGAGGACAGGAGGCCAGACATAAGAACAACAGGCCACCAGAACCCCACCCACTGCAGAAGGAGAACCACCCCGCAAGCGGGCCCTGAGATCCAGGAAGAAGACAGAGTAACATGTCAAGACCCCCGCCAGCAAAGGATACCGCCCTGATTGTCATCCCACTGTCCCACATTGTCACCCTGTCCAACCTTAAACTGCCCCTGCTCCACCTTCCACAGGCATATGGACAATGCACCTGTGAGACTGAAAATCTGGACTCTGCCATGGACATTCCTCCACCATCACCCATCACCGAATTTCAACTATTACCCAAAATTGAGCACTTTAATAAACACACTTATTGCACAAAAATAATCTGGAGTCTGCCTGTATTTTTGAACAAATGTATTACACAGAACCGTGTCAAAATGTCCAGTTACATTGTGATGACAACATATCACTATCACACAGCTGTAGTCCATGGGGAAACAAAGCAGAGGTCACGGAGTGGGGCCCACATCTCTGAAATTGGAAGGGAAAGTCACAACTCAGTTAACATACACTGGGGGGAAACTCAGACAGTAGAGAGGCAGGAGACTTTAAGAAAATGTAAAATGTCGGTGTTGATTCTTACCTGTATGTCATTGAAAATACTGCTGTATTACTGTGTCCCTGTTGTCTGTGTCGTCCTCTTCATCTTCCTCCTCTTCACTCTCCGCAGGCTCCACAGCTGCCACAACACCACCATCTGGACCATCCTCCTGCAGGAAAGGCACCTGGCGTCGGAAAGCCAGGTTGTGAAGCATACAGCAGGCCACGATGATATGGCACAACTTCTTTGGTGAGTACATTAGGGATCCACCTGTCATATGGAGGCACCTAAACCTGGCCTTCAGGAGCCCGAAGGTCCGCTCGATCACCCTCCTAGTACGCCCATGGGCCTCATTGTACTGTTCCTCTGCCCTTGTCCTGGGATTCCTCACTTGGGTCAGTAGCCATGACAGGTTGGGGTAACCAGAGTCACCAATTAGCCACACACAGCGTCTCTGAAGTAGTTCCATCACGTAAGGGATGCTGCTATTTCGCATGATGTACGCGTCATGCACTGACCCAGGGAACTTGGCATTTACATGGGAGATGTACTGGTCAGCCAAACAGACCACCTGGACATTCATGGAATGATAACTTTTTCTGTTCCTGTACACCTGTTCACTCGTGCTGGGGGGGACCAAAGCAACATGTGTCCCATCAATTGCACCAATGATGTTGGGAATATGTCCAAGTGCATAGAAATCACCCTTCACTGTAGCCAAATCGCCCACCTCAGGGAAAACAATGTAGCTCCGCATGTATTTCAGCAGGGCAGACAACACTCTGGACAACACCTTGAAAAACATAGGCTGAGACATCCCTGATGAAATGGCCACTGTTGTTTGAAATGACCCACTTGCCAAAAAATGGAGTACTGACAGAACCTGCACTAGAGGGGGGATCCCTGTGGGTTGGCGGATGGGTGACATCAGGTCTGGCTCCAGATGGGCACACAGTTCCTGTATAGTGGCTCTGTCAAGCCTGTATGTCAGTATGACATGTCTTTCTTCCATTGTCGACAGGTCCACCAGCGGTCTGTACAGGGGAAGATTCCTCCATCTCCTCGCAAGTCCCAGCGGACGGTGCCTAGGAAGGACAACATGGAGCACAGAGTCAATCAACCCACAGGTACGTTCCCACAGCTTGCACAGTACACGATTCTCAATGCATTGAATGGCTTGTATGAGTGTTGATGCAAGGCCTAGGCATGTGTGACGCAGTAGAAATTAAGATATGGGGTCCCTTGAAATGGCGGCTGCCTGACCTGTGAAGTGCGACAGTGGGATGTGAGGTCAATGCGCTGGCGTGGCACACCGTGGCGGTAGGCGGTCGAAGACCGTGGCGCAAAGCCGCATTGGTTAACATTGAACCCTATGGGTTTCAGGAGCCAATGACGATGTGCGCCGGCGGTCGCGGTACGCCCCGCCACGGTACGCACCGCCACGGGCGTGACCGCCATTTTCTATCTGCTTAATCACTCGATACCTGATCATCCACAGGAGAGGACCCATACTGCAAGTGCTGCTGTGACCTCGGTCTGGAAGAGACAATGGCTGCTGCGACTGGGGAAAGGGCCCCTGCCTTCACTTCTGAAGAATTGGAGAAACTCGTGGATGGGGTCCTCCCCCAGTATGCGCTACTCTACGGTCCTCCAGACCAACAGGTAAGTACACTGGGACCATGCTTTGTGGCCAATGCCTGGGTTGAGTGGGGTGAATGAAAGATGGTGGGGAGGGGAGCGAATGAGGCATGCATCAAACGACAGATGAGAGCATGTCCCACATGGCAAGGGTGGGGATGGGGGGCCACTCACATCGAGCATGCAGAACGTGATGATTTTTTATTTTCTCCCCTGTACATGTCACATAGGTCAGCGCCCATCAGAAAATCGACATTTGGCGTGCCATCGCCAAGGACGTCCGGACCCTGGGGGTCCACAACAGACGGGGCACCCACTGCCGGAAGAGGTGGGAGGACATCCGCCGCGGGAGCAGGAAGACCGCTGAGGCTCTGCTGGGGATGGCCTCCCAACGTAGGAGGGGTGCCAGTCGTACCTTGACCCCCCTGATGTCCCGGATCCTGGCAGTGGCCTACCCCGATTTAGATGGGCGCGTGAGGACATCACAGCAGACACAAGGGGGTGAGTACAAGCACATTCTGCTGATTTTGCGCACATTGGAGGTGTCTGGGTGGGGGAGGAGGGCTGTGGGTATCCCTAGGCCAGGGCGATTTCTGTAGGCTAGGCCCCTCCGTTAGGCATGGCCCTGTGCCCCCGCCCCCCACCTCTGTAGGTTGCCTAGTACAGCCATTCATGGCCCTGTGTCATCTATGTGTGGAGTTGTCGTCCATAGGCTTGTAGGCCATGTCCCACGGATTGAGTAGTGTACCCCAAGTGCGCGGCGTAGTGCAGGGAGCTTCTGTGTCTGTCCTCTCCGCCAACGGTGTCGCCAATGCATGCACTCAACATGTCTTTGTTTCTCCCCCCCCCCTTTTTTGGTGGTCTTCCTGTTCATGTGTGCATTAGCCTCATCAGGCAGAGGAGAAGTGGCATCGGAGCACGAGGGAGCTGCATCTCACATGGCCATGGAGGGCCATGCAACTGACTCTGAATTCACCAGTGAGACGGAGGGCGAGGGGAGCTCCACAGCGGGGACACGTGGTGACACCAGCGACACAGACACGTCCTCGGAAGGGAGCTCCCTTGTGGTGGCGGCAACATCCGTGCCCACCGCAACAACAGGTACAGCCGCCACCCAGCGCACCAGCTCTGCCCTCCCAGCAGCCCCTCAGCCTTCGCCCCGTGCCCTCTCACCCAGGAAGGTGGGCATCTCCTTCGCCCCAGACACCTCAGGCCCTGCCCCAGTTACCCCAGCTGCCCTCAGTGAGGAGGTCATAGACCTCCTGAGGACGCTCATTGTTGGGCACTCTACCCTTTTGAATGCCATCCAGGGTGTAGAAAGGGAGGTGCACCGGAGTAATGCATACCTGGAGGGCATTCATTCGGGTCAGGCTGCCCATCAGCGATCGTTCAACGCTCTGGCCTCAGCACTGACGGCAGCCATTGTCCCTGTCTCCTGCCTCCCTCCTCCAACTTCCTCAACCCAGTCCCACTCCCCTGTACCTCTGCCTATCCCAGACACACCTACAGACATGCCTGCACACACTTCAACACCCAAGGGAAGCTCATCCAGACATAAGCACCACACATCACACAAGCATTCACCCAAGCAACATCCACATGCAGACATGCCAACAGCCACTGCCTCCTCTGTGTCCCCCTCCTCCTCGTCTCCCTCCTCCCTCCCTGTGACGTCTCCACTCACACTTGCATGCACCACATCTTCAGCCACTACGTCCATCACCAGCACACCCACCAGAACACTCCACACACGTGCAGTCACCACCCCCACTACCATTTACACGTCCCCTGTGTCCTCTCCCAGTGTGTCCGTCACCCGCTCTTCCAAACCACACAAACGCAGTCAGCCACCCACCCAACAGCCATCCACCTCATGACAGCCTCCAGCACAAGCACCTGCACCCAAAGACACCAGACTTCACTCTCCTACAACTACATCCTCTTCCTCCACTCCCATACCCACTACAACTACCCGTCCCTGTCTTTCTAAATTGATTTTCCTTTCCAACCTTGACCTCTTTCCAACAACTGACCCACCCCCTCCATCTCTTAAGACTCCAATCAGCACCTCAGCCACCACAAAACCTGGACCTACAAAGACAATAGTCCAAGGATTTTGGAGTCCACCACCTTCAAGGCCAGCTACTTCTGCCAGGAGTAAAGAGACGGCCAGCCCACCTCCTGAAAAAAAAGCCAAGAAAGCCAGTGCCCGGCGCGACAGGCCAAAGACAGCAGGCTCCAAAAGCACTACCCTGGCACCATCAGGGAGTGGGGTGCCACCTGGAACACCGCCAAAGGGAGGAAAGGGCCACAGACGAGCAGGGAAGGGTGGCAAGGGCAGCACGCCCGACAAGTCCGGCAGCAGGCGAGCTGCCCAGGAGGGCCCCACCAGCCCCATTCCAGGTGTGCAGGAGGACACCCACGGGCCCGGGACGGCAGCACAGGAGGGCCCCGCAAGCGAGAAGACAGATGTGCACGAAGGGCCCGGCAGCCACATGTCAGGTGGAGAGTGAAATCCATGTAATGGCCGGATCTGGTGACCTGGACACTCATGTCAAGCACCGCTGAACAGGGCCCTTCAAGTCAAGAACCGCTGGACAGGGCCCTTCAAGTCAAGCACCGCTGAACAGGGCCCTTCAAGTCAAGAACCGCTGAACAGGACCCTTCAAGTCAAGCACCGCTGAACAGGGCCCTTCAAGTCAAGCACCGCTGAACAGGGCCCTTCAAGTCAAGAACCGCTGAACAGGGCCCTTCAAGTCAAGCACCGCTGAACAGGGCCCTTCAAGTCAAGCACCGCTGAACAGGGCACTGCCGTCTCAAGAACCGCTGAACAGGGCCCTTCAAGTCAAGCACCGCTGAACAGGGCACCGCCGTCTCAAGAACCGCTGAACAGGGCCCTTCAAGTCAAGAACCGCTGAACAGGGCACCGCCGTCTCAAGAACCGCTGAACAGGGCCCTTCAAGTCAAGCACCGCTGAACAGGGCACCGCCGTTTCAAGAACCGCTGAACAGGGCCCTTCAAGTCAAGAACCGCTGAACAGGGCCCTTCAAGTCAAGAACCGCTGAACAGGGCCCTTCAAGTCAAGCACCGCTGAACAGGGCACCGCCGTCTCAAGAACCGCTGAACAGGGCCCTTCAAGTCAAGCACCGCTGAACAGGGCCCTTCAAGTCAAGCACCGCTGAACAGGGCACCGCCGTCTCAAGAACCGCTGAACAGGGCCCTTCACGTCAAGAACCGCTGAACAGGGCCCTTCAAGTCAAGCACCGCTGAACAGGGCCCTTCAAGTCAAGCACCGCTGAACAGGGCACCGCCGTCTCAAGAACCGCTGAACAGGGCTCTTCAAGTCAAGCACTGCTGAACAGGGCACCGCCGTCTCAAGAACCGCTGAACAGGGCCCTTCAAGTCAAGAACCGCTGAACAGGGCACCGCCGTCTCAAGAACCGCTGAACAGGGCCCTTCAAGTCAAGCACCGCTGAACAGGGCACCGCCGTCTCAAGAACCGCTGAACAGGGCCCTTCAAGTCAAGAACCGCTGAACAGGGCCCTTCAAGTCATGCACCGCTGAACAGGGCACCGCCGTCTCAAGAACCACTGAACAGGGCCCTTCACGTCAAGAACCGCTGAACAGGGCCCTTCAAGTCAAGCACCGCTGAACAGGGCCCTTCAAGTCAAGCACCGCTGAACAGGCCACCGCCGTCTCAAGAACCGCTGAATAGGGCACCGCCGTCTCAAGAACCTCTGAACAGGGCCCTTCAAGTCAAGAACCGCTGAACAGGGCCCTTCAAGTCAAGAACCGCTGAACAGGGCCCTTCAAGTCAAGCACCGCGGAACAGGGCACCGCCATCTCAAGAACCGCTGAACAGGGCCCTTCAAGTCAAGAACCGCTGAACAGGGCCCTTCAAGTCAAGCACCGCTGAACAGGGCCCTTCAAGTCAAGCACCGCTGAACAGGGCACCGCCGTCTCAAGAACCGCTGAACAGGGCCCTTCAAGTCAAGAGCGCTGAACAGGGCCCTTCAAGTCAAACACCGCTGAACAGGGCCCTTCAAGTCAAGAACCGCTGAACAGGGCCCTTCAAGTCAAGAACCGCTGAACAGGGCCCTTCAAGTCAAGCACCGCTGAACAGGGCACCGCCGTCTCAAGAACCGCTGAACAGGGCCCTTCAAGTCAAGAACCGCTGAACAGGGCCCTTCAAGTCAAGCACCGCTGAACAGGGCACCGTCGTCTCAAGAACCGCTGAACAGGGCCCTTCAAGTCAAGCACCGCTGAACAGGGCACCGCTGTCTCAAGAACCGCTGAACAGGGCCCTTCAAGTCAAGAACTGCTGAACAGGGCCCTTCAAGTCAAGAACCGCTGAACAGGGCCCTTCAAGTCAAGCACCGCTAAACAGGGCACCGCCGTCTCAAGAACCGCTGAACAGGGCCCTTCAAGTCAAGAACCGCTGAACAGGGCCCTTCAAGTCAAGCTCCGCTGAACAGGGCCCTTCAAGTCAAGAACCGCTGAACAGGGCCCTTCAAGTCAAGAACCGCTGAACAGGGCCCTTCAAGTCAAGCACCGCTGAACAGGCCACCGCCATCTCAAGAACCGCTGAACAGGGCCCTTCAAGTCAAGCACCGCTGAACAGGGCACCGCTGTCTCAAGAACCGCTGAACAGGGCCCTTCAAGTCAAGCACCGCTCCGCTGGGCACCACCGTCTCTGCACTGCTCCGCTGGGTCCTTCAACTCAAGCACAGCTCCGCTGGGCACCGCCGTCTCTGCACCGCTCCGCTGGGCCCTTCATCTCAAGCACTGCTCCGCTGGGCCCTTCATCTCAAGCACTGCTCCGCTGGGCACCGCCGTCTCTGCACCGCTCCGCTGGGCCCTTCATCTCAAGCACCGCTCCGCTGGGCTCTTCATCTCAAGCACCGCTCCGCTGGGCCCTTCATCTCAAGCACCGCTCCGCTGGGCACCACCGTCTCTGCACCGCTCCGCTGGGCCCTTCATCTCAAGCACCGCTCCGCTGGGCCCTTCAACTCAAGCACCGCTCTGCTGGGCACCGCCGTCTCTGCACCGCTCCGCTGGGCCCTTCATCTCAAGCACCGCTCCGCTGGGCACCGCCATCTCTGCACCGCTCCGCTGGGCCTTCATCTCAAGCACCGCTCAGCTGGGCACCACCGTCTCTGCACCGCTCCGCTGGACCCTTCATCTCAAGCACCGCTCCGCTGGGCCCTTCAACTCAAGCACCGCTCCGCTGGGCCCTTCATCTCAAGCACCGCTCCGCTGGGCCCTTCATCTCAAGCACCGCTCCGCTGGGCACCACCGTCTCTGCACCGCTTCGCTGGGCCCTTCATCTCAAGCACCGCTCCGCTGGGCCCTTAAACTCAAGCACCGCTCAGCTGGGAACCGCCGTCTCTGCACCGCTCCGCTGGGCCCTTCATCTCAAGCACCGCTCCACTGGGCACCGCCGTCTCTGCACCGCTCCACTGGGCCCTTCATCTCAAGCACCGCTCCGCTGGGCACTACTGTCTCTGCACCGCTGGGCCCTTCATCTCAAGCACCGCTCCGCTGGGCCCTTCAACTCAAGCACCGCTCCGCTGGGCACCGCCGTCTCTGCACCGCTCCGCTGGGCACCGCCGTCCCTGCACCGCTCCGCTGGGCACCGCCATCTCAAGCACCGCTGGCCCATTGGCAGAAGGGGCAGGCCCGCATCTGTGTCGGGCAGGGCTGCACGAAGCACTCTGGGCACCATGCCTCCTCCAGAACCACTGGAGTCTGTAATCCACTTGTGAGACTGTGGCTTTGCACTCCCCAGGATGGCACAGTGGGCAATCCACCCACTGTAGAGACTTGTGAGACTGTGGCTTTCCACTCCCCAGGATGGCACAGTGGGCAATCCACCCACTGTAGAGACTTGTGAGACTGTGGCTTTGCACTCCCCAGGATGGCACAGTGGGCAATCCACCCACTGTAGAGACTTGTGAGACTGTGGCTTTGCACTCCCAAGGATGGCACAGTGGGCAATCCACCCACTGTAGAGACTTGTGAGACTGTGCACTCCCCAGGATTGAACAGTGGCCATGGAGGCCCCTCGTGGATCTGGCGTTGTGGACTCATCTGGCTGAGGTGCCCCCCCTTCCCTTCCCCCTGAGGTGCCTGTAGTTTTGCTATCTGATGCCCCTGCAGTGTTCTCTCCATTGGAGTCGGGTATCCTGTGTGGGCTTTGCCCATGTGTTTAGTCCCATTAGCCCACGAACAATGGCTGATACCCAATTTGGACAGGACAAGTTACCTATGTATATATAGTTATAGATGTTTGATATATTTTTTTACTTAGCCGTACAATATACTTCAAATTTCATGATCATTTTATTTTGTCTTTGCATTCTTCCGGGGGGTTTGGGGGTGTCACTCTGAGTTGTTGCTCTGCATTGATGTGTATGTAGTTGTGGGTGAGGGTGGGTGTGTCGCGTATGTGTGTCCCCGTAATTTTTTGCCTCCCCCCTCCCCTGTGTCGTAGCTGCAGTACTCACCGTTGTCTTCTGCTCCGGCGTTCGTGCTCCTGGTAGAGGAGCAGGAAGACAATAGCTGGTAGGATGTGTAGTTCGGGTTCCATGCTGTCCAGATTCCTCGTGGAGTGTGTAGAGGTGAGCGTTTCCCGTTCATAATGGCTGTTTCCGCCGTGTTTTTATCGGCGGGGCTACCGCCCCGGAAAAGGTGGCGGATTGGTGGGTTGTGATAGGGTGGGCGGTACATTGTCTTCCGCCTGTCTGTTGGCGGTGACCGCCGCGCTGTTTGTTTGTACTGCCATGGCGGTCAGAGTGTTAAAGTGGCGGGCTCTGTTGGCGGTTTCCGCCAGGGTCAGAATTCCATTTTTTTTACCGCCTGCCTGTTGGCGGGTTGGCCGCCGCTTTAACACCGACCGCCAGGGTTGGAATGACCCCCCATCATATGTCTTAACTACGCATTTGCGTGGTTAAGGCAGGCTGCGTATGCATGGTTCAGGCAGAAGTCCAGCGTGCGGATTTGTGGGCAAGGAGCAGGAAGACGGATCAGTCAAGGTAAGTGGGGCTGGATTTTTCTTTGGGGTGGGGGAATCTTTTGATTTTAGGGGTGCGTGGAGGGTTTAAGAAATCGCTATTTCTGAGTCGCAAAATGCAATGCAACAAAATTGTGATTCGTAAATAGCGATTTCTTAAAATTCGTTAATGTAATTTGCGAGGCCCAAATACCGAATCGCAAAAATATTTGCGATTCGGTATTTTTAAATCTCAAATTGCGAAAACGCACACCTGACACAGCCTGATGACATCACAAGCAGGAAGTGAGTCAGCCCAGGCTGTTTCCAGGAGCCACACCCAAAGGAGCAGTGAGAGAGACACAGCCCAGCCCCAGGGAGCAAGTCTGTGAGCAAGCCAGGACTTTACATCACCATGGCCAATGCTGCTAATGGGAAGGAGAAGGGAGAGAGGAAGAGAAGAGAAAACTGAAGTTCAGTGAGAAAGAACTGGAGGTGCTCATTGAGGAGGTGGTGAGGAGCCATGAGCGGCTTTTTGGGAAGAGCTCACTCCAGGTCCCAGAGAGTGAGAAGCACAAACTCTGGGCTGACATACAGACCAAAATCTGTGCAGTGGGGGTTGTGCAGCGCTCAGTGGAGGAGATAAGAAAGAGGTGGTACAACCTGCGTTCCCGTGCCAAGGAGAGGGTGGCCAGCTGACTACAGGAGGCAAGGAGCACAGGAGGCGGACCATCCACCCAGACACCCTCCACCCCCATGGAAGACCTGGTGGAGTCGACACTGCTCCCAGAAGCTGTCAGTGGGGTCACTGACATAGACACGCCCGGCACACCCAGCACCAGTAAAGGTAAGTTCAATAATCAAATGTAACCCCATATGTGTATGTACAAATGCCCTTTAGGAAATAGCAAGTATTGCAAACCATTGTCATAAGTACTCCATTCCACATCTTAGATGCGGCACAACAATGCCTTATGGGAGTGGTAGTCCACAACCCAGAGCTGAAAGTAGCACATAGAATGTAATTAAGTAGAGCGACACCCAGAAGAACACAACACCCACTACATAGTGATACGATGTAACTGTACATTTATTACCATTGTGCAACACTTGGTGATACATACATAAATGACATGCTACACATTGTTGTTGCAGATGGCCCAAGCCCAGCAGCAGCAGATTGTGCCATCGTGGGGGATGCTGAAACACAGCCTCCATCAGACTCCAACACCAGCGAGTCAGTGTGTATTGCGCCAATCAGACGCAGGACAAGGGTTGTACCTCTCCCCGATTTGAGCCTGGACTTGGATGACATGCAGGATGAAGGCCACACTCCATCCCCAGAAGCCAGATCCACCGTAAGGCAGCAGTCCCTGTCCCAGCGTCACTCAACACCCCACAGGAGGCCTCACGATGCAGGCACACAGCACGTGGAAGTAGGTGAGGGCCCATCATTCTTCGGTGGCCTGGAATCATCAATGCTTAAAGTGCAGTACCTGCAAAACAAAAACATTAGGGCAATGCACAGGCAGATGCAGGCACACAATGCCAACATGGGGGGGCTGCAGAGGCAATTGGAGTGCCTTAATATAAACATTTGCAAGCTGCATGAGGGCCAGCTGACAGCTGCGGAGAACACCAGGGAACTGACCAATGCAGTAAAGGAACTCTGTACAGAGATCAGGCATGAGCGAGTCAGCCACCGCAGGCATGAAAGGCGATTCATGGGGATGTTCAGTGGCTTTGTCGATCAGTCAATCGCCTTGCAACATCTACAGCCCTCATATCACGGCGTGCTGTGGCCGCACAGGTGGAGGCAGCACACAGCAGTCGGGATGTAGCCCAGGGACTGGTCCAGATTACAAACATTCTGGATACTATGCTGGCTAATCGCAGTACTACACCCAGTGAACTTGGACTAGGGGATACTGAGGAGTCATCTATCCTCAGCAGCCTTGCAGTGCCCACGACAGATCCTAGGCGTCGCAATGCCAGGCACAGCACTGCCAGCGAGGCAGAGGTGCCTGCGAGACCACTGCACACTTGAGTGGAATGCGTAGCCGTAAAAAGTGACTTTGATGACCACAGAGGACTGACTGCACATGTTGATTTACAGTAAACTATGAAGGCAATAGTGCGACGCTGTAAATGGCTCATTTATGACACATGTGTATTGTTTTGTCCTAGTGACACGTATGTTACCTGAAGTCAAGGTAATAAAGGTGCTAACTACCAGAACACATGTCAGTGAGGTTGTGTTGTGTGTGATGTCAGCACGCCTGTGCCTGCCTTCTGCTGCACTGGTCCTGTCTGCTGGCTATAGGGGTGGTATAGGGGTGGTATGGGATCATCATCCTCATCTGAGTCTGGCTCCGATACTTCCACAGGTATGCCCCTGGTGGTAACTATATTGTGCAAGATCGCACATGTGGCCACTATTCTACAGGTCGTGTCTGGGCTGTAATGTAGTGCCCCTCCACTTTTGTGGATGCACCGGAAGCGACTCTTCAGCAGGCCAAAGGTTAGCTCCACCACATTGCGGGTTACCCTGTGTGCTGAATTGTATCTCCGCTCTGCTGGTGTTGCAGGATTTAGGTAGGGTGTCATCATGTAGGTGCGCACTGCGTAGGCACTGTCTCCTGGAAGGAACAGAGGGTATAATGAGTAGCTGAGCCATCTGACGTCACACTGCCATCAATGCACCATTGTAAAGCGGGAAAATACCTAGTAGATATCCTTCACCAAATTCCCCATCTAGCAGTCTTGTGTGAATCCCACTGTGGCGAAAGATGTATGAATCGTGTGTGCTCCCTGGGTACCTGGCCACAAGATCAGTTATGATGTAGGAGGCATTGCATATCTCCTGTATATTCATGGAATGTTGGTATTTACGGTTGCGATACACATACTCTGTGGCCGATGGTGGACAGATTGCAACATGTGTCCCATCTATGGCACCTAGGACGTGGGGGAACTGTACTATCTGGTAGAAATCGATTTTTGTCTGCTGTATTTCCTGTGGGGTGTGGTGGAATCTGATGTACTGGTGTATCCTACTCAGCATGTCGTTTAGAAATGCATTGAAAAATCTAGAGAGGGCACTCTGTGATACCCCTCCAGCTGCTGCTATGATCCCTTGATAGCTCCCTGAGGCAAGTAGGTGCAGGGAGCATAATACCTGCACATGGGTAGGTATGCTATTGGTCCTGAGTGTTGTGCGCTGCAGTATGGGTTGAGGCTCAGCTATCAGGTCAAGTATCATGGCTGAGTTCAACCTGTACTTCTCATATATTTCCTCCTCAGTCTGGTCAAAAAGGGTAATGCACACTCTGAAAATGCGCTCCTGTCTCCTCCTCCCTCTCCTCAAACCTGCCAAGATCCTCATTCTCCTGGCAATGACGTAGAGTGCAGACATTGTGGAAAAGAGTCTGAGGCATTCTGGGCCTCTTTATATAGGTTGCACCTGGTTACCACCTGGTTTCACACTGTGGTACTTTGCATGTGCAAAAGGCCATTCTAAGAAAATTCGCAATTTGCAAATTTTTGATGCATCGAATTGTGCCATGGTTTTGCTTGTCGCATTTTGCGTCTCGCAATTTCCGACGCGAAATACCGAATCTGTATTTGCGAGTCGCTATTCCGACTCCCAATTTGCGAAATGCTAATAGCGATTCGGTATTTCATGTCGCAAATTGCGAGACGCAAAATGTGACATGCAAAACCATGTTGCTTCGCAAAAGATCGCAAATTTTGCGATTCCTTGTTTTTTGCCTGCGAATGCCTTTCATGCATCGCAGACCACGTTTTTGCATTCGCAAAAGGCCTAATTCTGCGATTCGCACGGTTTGCGAATGCAAAATAGTTTGATACATCTGGCCCAACATTAGTTGTAAAGGCATACATAGTAAAGCCATATGTGGTAAAGATGCATGTGTTGTTTTTTTACATGTGTGGTTGTGTCATACAACCGTGAGAGGCAGGCGACTCTGTCCTGTTCTTGGCCCTCTATTGGGTGGAAATGAAAATAATGGATTTGTGAAAAAGAATGTTGGTCTTGTCATCAGATTAGCAGCTTTTGAAGCAAAGGGAAACTGCTGTAATTGAAGTGTAGGTCTTTTGTTTGTATGATTCCTTCTGTCACGCTTTGTAGCAGGACTAGTATTGAGTGGAAAGAGCAAGTGCCAGTCTACCTTTTTCCTAAAATTGAGAAAGTGCCATTTATCAAACGTTTAAAATCTCTGAAAAGGTGCTGAAATGTTCTGCTTCTTTGCTGAAATTGTCAGGAACATCTATTTATTCAAGGTCTTTTTTCCTGCTGGGCTTGCATGCTCATGTGGATGCATACCCTGAAACACTCAGTTAACAGCTACTTTATGCAACAGCGCGATGGTGTAAGGTCCGTACAAATTATATGCCTTCATTAATAAACAGAAACTTATATGCACCCTATAAAGTGTTTTACTGCTTAGGATAAATACATATGCTGCTTCTCATTTCAGTTATTGTCTGTTGAGTAAGACTTGAATGAATGTGTGAGCAACAGGATTCTAGACTTACTTTACTTAGGCAACACCCATGTTTACATAAGACTCGCCCCTGATTAAGCACTCTTGTGATGCCTCGGTGGCCATGCCCCTATTAAACCCCCCCACTTGCTTTATCACAATTAAGGCCTGATTTAGAGTCTGCTGGGCAGGGGACTCCGTCACAAATGTGATGAATTGCCCGTCTATCTTATTACAAGTGTATCATATCATGTGGCACTTATTATAAGGTGGATTGGATATCCGCCATGTGTGTGGCAGAGTAATGCATCTGCCAAACTATTAATCAGGACCTCAGTTTCATTCATTATTTTTTTCGAAAATCTGTTTATTATTATTTTTCAACCATGCTGTAACATTTTGACTTTCACATCAACACTAGCATAACAAATCTGTGCAATTACCAGACATATATATAATTACATCAGGAGAAAGTAGGCATCAAAACAGTCGACAGCTAGACCTCCCAACTGAGTTCTCGAATGCGCTCTGCCGGGACTTACATAGAGCAGGATTTATCGACACATGAATGCAAAAGAAAATGTCCGTGCATTTAAATTTTTAGACTCATGGATAACCTGTAGGACGATAGATGGCCCAGTACCTCTATAATCCGCACACAAAGATCAATGCGTTCCTATAGAATTATGCTTGCAGATATTGATCCCAACTCAAACAACAGATAACAATAAGAACAGTTTCAAACGTTGGAGTACTATTTCTTCGGTTAATAGACTTTGAATTGAGCGTGTCTTCGTGTGTGTGGAAACCTCCCTGACGCACCCATTCGTACCAACATAGGACAGGAACACATCCAAACTGCAGACCCCTGCTGCCTGTATAGGACCCAGTCGCACCCCTAAAACTGAGACTGAGCCAGCAACCCGTGCTCAGACACACTCCACCTCGCGCTCCGGTGCCTGGATTGGGTGCACTCCCACCTCAGCTGCTAGACTGATTCCTCCCCCCGAGTCCAACCTGAGCCCTGTAAGCACACCATCATCATCTCCCAGCTGTCTGATAACGGATACCTGCGCAACCCCAGTGCATCCTCCCGTCTTAATCCCACTCCCTCCGCACTTGCCCAAATCTCGAATGAGTACTTCCAGGCCCGCTCAGTTGGCGGGTTCGCTGATTTCCACCTACGGGTTAACAGCCGCTTAGCTGTTATCAAGCCTAGATCCAGAAATCTCGCAGCAGCTCTATGTCGCGTGCCCCTAGGGAAGAGACCCAGCACACAGACCTCCCATGTAACCGGAACCAAGCGCGTCGTGCACTCCGACAACCAGTCTACCATGCTCTCCAGAAACAGTGTAAGGAGGGACAGGACCATAGCATGTGAATCATATCTGCATTAATTTAGGAACAGTGGGGGCAAGCTGCATCGCAACAAGAAAAATATCTGTTAATGCGAGCTGGAGTGAGGTATGCCCTATGAATGATATAGAATTGTATCAGGCGAAATCTGGAGTTACGGGGTATATTAATGTGGCTGGAGAGAATAGAGTTCCATTGTGCGTCTGTGAATGAGGTGGTCGCATCTGTGTCCCAGGCCACTCGCAGTGTGGCGCACTCTAGAGTTGTGTGCGTGCGCAACGCGTCAGTGAACCACCTAATCAGGTGCCGTCCCTGCCCCATCACCTGTATGTACTGTACCAGCAGATGTGTTGGGGGAGCAGTTGACATGTCACCCCACTTAGATGCTAAATACCTCAGCAGTGAATTATATAGAAGAAACTGTCCTGCAGGTAGGCCTGTCTCCTGAACCAGTTCGGGAAACAAGATCAGTTTACCATCATTATACAGGTCGCCCAGCGTATACAGCTCCGCTGCATGCCACGCACGTAGGTCGGGACCTGACGTAACTTTGGGGCCTTGAGGAATACCCAACAGTGCCAAAGCTGTGGCAAACGGAACAGTCTCCCCGGTAAAGCACAGGGACCTTCAGTAACAGCTGTAGGTCACCCTAAGGAAGAACTGCCCCGGCGAAGCCACACGTGTGAGCGGGTGAAATAAATGTGACACCTGCGTGAGGGACCAGGGGCCCTCAGTGGCCGCCGTGTCTATAAGGTGAAGGCCTGCTAGCCATTTGGACACCCACTGGAGCTGAGAGGCCAAGTAGTAGTGCTCCAGGTTAGGGGCCGACAGGCCACCCTTCTCCAACGGCACACACAATTTTCTCAGCGCAACTCTACAGCGCCCCCCCATTCCAAATAAATTCCCTCAGCATGGGCTCCAGTCTCCTGAAGAAACTGGCCTGGATATAGTGCAGGAGGTTGGAAAAGTAATATAATAGGCGCTGTAAGACTATCATTTTTAGCAGCGCTATCCTACCCGCCACCGACAGCGGCAGCGGCTGCCAGAAAGCCATCTGGGATTTGATGGAAGACACCGTTCTCTTAAGGTTCCCATCAATTAGGTCTCCCTCATGGTGGTAAATACGGATGCCTAAGTATCCGAATGTGTGGGGTTGCCAAGGAACAGTATTTCCAGAGAGACAAAGCTCTGGGTTCGAAAGCGCAGGGTCGAAAGGGAAGAGGCATGATTGAGACCAATTAACCGTGAGGCAAGACAGCAAGGCAAACTGCTGCAGCAAAGTCCCAACCTCTGGGGGATTCGCGTGGCATCCCTAAAATACGGCAAAAGGTCATCGGCATACAGCGATGCCATGTGCAGGCCATCTCCCAGGGCAATTCCCCAACCAGAGCCCCTGTCGCGCAGAACTGCCGCCAACGGCTCCATGGCGAGGGAAAACGGCAGCGGGGAAAGGGGACAACCCTGCCTTGTACCTCTGCACACATTTACTGACTCTGATACAATGCCCTTCAGCTTGACCCGGACCTGAGGATTAGCTTATAGAAGCTTAACCATACGAATAAAAAGGGGCCCAATGCCGAACCCCTGTAAGACCCAGAAAAGGTAAGGCCACTCTAAGGAATCAAAAGCCTTCTCCAGGTCGAGGACAAGACATTCCGCCAATGGCCAGTCCTGCCTCGCGTAGTGCATGACACGGAACAACCGCCTAATGTTGTGTGATGTATCTCTCGCAGGTACAAACCCATTTTGATCCTGGTGCACCAGGCCCGGCGTCATAGGCACTAGTCGCGCTGCTAGAGTTTTGGCCAGTATTTTATAATGCGTGTTGAGCACTGCCAATGGTTGGTACGAGCCCAACTCCACCGGATCTTTGTCGGGCTTGGGAAGGGACACAAGAATCGCCTAGTTCTGGGATTTTGACAAAAATCCCCTCTGCACTTCTTTCTCATAGACACAGAGTAGCCTGGGTGCAAGTATTGAAGCAAATGCCTTGTAGAGGTCGGCCGGCAGACCATCTGGGCCCAGTGAAACAGCTCGCGGATTCTGGCCTCAATCTCAGTGAGATTGAGAGACTCCTCCAGTGCATACCTCTGGTCAGCCGTCAGACAAGGAAGCTTCACCCCAGAGAGAAACTCAGCGCAGGACCGTTCGGAGGAAGCCGCAGCTGAGCTGTACAACGTCCTATAATGCTGCGTAAACTCAGAGTGTATTTCCACAAGTGTATGAAGCAATCAACCCGACTCTGAGCGAATCTCCATAACTGGGCTGTGATCGTGATCACTTCTGACCAGCCAGGCCAGAAGTCTGCCCGACTTATCTGCTGAGGTGTGCGTTGCGCTGAGTGAGCAGCATAATTCAAGCGACGCAGCCGCTTGAGTAGGGATAAGTGCTCGGCGCAAGCCTTGGACAATAGAGCCACTTCTGTGGGGCTTCGAGCAGCCTCCCTCTCAGGACGCAGCAAGCCTCGCTGTATATGGGCAAGGTCATGCTCAATTGAGCGGTGCAGATTCCACTGGGTCCCCATACAGTGGCCTCTGATGAAGACCTTAGAGGCGTCCCATTCTAACAGGCCCGAGGAGGCAGTGCCCTCATTATGTTAAAAAAAATTGGGGATCGCCGCATCTAGCGATGCTTTAAAGGCTGCATCCTCCAGGAGTTCAGGTCTGAGTTTCCAAGTAGGGACAGCTGGAGAGGAAATATCCCAGCCCAAGCGCACAGTCTGTGGGTTGTGGTCGGAGTGCGTGCGTCCTAAATAGTCCGTGTCT
This sequence comes from Pleurodeles waltl, assembly GCF_031143425.1. NCBI lineage: Eukaryota > Metazoa > Chordata > Amphibia > Caudata > Salamandridae > Pleurodeles > Pleurodeles waltl. Next base: position 1,256,900,022 of record NC_090444.1, read on the forward strand.
CAGTTTCATTCATTATGATGTTTGATCGAAATTTATTTATTTAATATTACTTTCAATATTGCATTTTATTCAGGGGTTCATCTGGTAGGGCTATAATGTGAGATTTGCTAAATTGGTATCATTGTGAGGCTTCAGGAGGTTCAGGTTTGCAGTTGGAGGGCAATGTGCTGGTGGTCGCTGGAATGAAACGTGCAAGGGAAATAAACACATGGCTTACCTCCAACAAATCAGTGTTGCTTCATCCTTTTATTTTCAAACAGGAGGTCCGGGACCCTGTGTAGACTGACATCTTGCTGTCTTCACCTCCTTTAAACTGTTAGTCAGGGCTGGATCTAGGGCAGCGCGACCGGTGCCACCACATCAGGTGCTGACTTTGGGTGGGAGCACTGTGTTTGCAGGTGTATTAAGGTTTTAAAAGCACCTGCTGAGGTATTCCTTTCCTCCAGCAATTGTCAGGCAATAATAAATATATTAAGATAAAGCTGGTGATAAATGTTCTTCCTGGAGAGAGATCAGAGTTTCTGTAGTGGAAGATTCAAGGTAGAGCAGAGGGTTAATCTGCAAAGAACGTGTACCATGCAGATCACAAAGGACCTATAGTGCAACTAGGTTAGTGGGTTACTATTTTTGTCAGAGAGGTCCTTTTGTTACTTGCAGTTTATAAGTTAAAATACTAATAAAGACTAGTAAGCTATTAACTGTCATGAAACAACTGCCTGCATACAGCATGGTATAGATTAGAAAGGTATGATTTTTTCCCCCAGGTTTCATTATCCTAATGTTGCAAAAAGGGTTCATTTGGGTAGAAATCAACTGTTATCATTAAAGAGAACCCTCAACCATGGTGCAACATTTTAAATTCTGAGTTGCTGCTTCTTCAGACCAAGCACGCTTAAACTATGCAGCCTACCAGTATGGATGACATGTGACTCCTACACCTTATAGTCCTCTATCTTATGTAACATTTCTGTGAAAAACTTGGTTGTTAGTTGATTGGGGTGTGAGCCCTGGTCAAAAACAGTCACAATGCCTTGCAGGGTGAAACACAAAAAGTCACCAATTTAACCTGCGCTTAACTTTGGGTAGCTTAGCGCAAAAAAGCAGTCAGCCTAAACTTAGAGGCAATGTGTTAAGAATTTATGCAGTACACAAACAGTGACACAGTGAAAACGTAACATAATAAAAGTCCCAAACCAATTTAGAAAAATAGAGAATAGAGAACATTTTAATAACTTATGTGACACAAAAACAATCAAAATCTAATTAGTAAAACCAGAGTTATGAACTTTTAACATTTTAAGTGTAAAATAGCGCTTAAAAACAAAAAGCGCCAACCGGGGACATCTAGTCGCGCTAGATTGGGGCAAAGTCAAAGTTAAGGCCGATTGAGATGAACCACGGGTGGGATACACCAAATGGACTGGGCCCGGCCAGCACTTACCTTTGAACTTAGAACATTTTTCAGGAGAAGCCTCGAAGTCAATCCAACCGGCAATGCACCTCAGGAGGATAGGCGAACAGGTTGGTCCTGGTCTCCCCCAGGATCTCAGATGACTTTTCAGGCACATTTTGTCTAAGTCCTCACTTTTGAGAATGGGTCATCTGGGCACCTTTAACACCACAATCAAGGGTCCAGGAGTTGACGCAATCCTCTTCGGGGTTCAGGACTCACACAGGCTGGATCCAGGTGCAGATTTAAGATGGTATATCCCTGTGGCTGAAGTAGCTGATCTAGCACTAGGAGCCACTTTTGAAGTCCTGCCTGCAGGTGGTGATGCAGGGCTGTACAGCAGGGCTGGCCTCTGAAGGTTCCAAGCAGGCTGCAGGCTGCAAAGCAGTCCTTCCAGGTACAGCAGCAGTCTTGCAGAGTGCATCACCAGAAGGCAGTCCTCTGAGATTCCTTCCGCAGGTCCAATAATGAAGAACTGAGAAGCAGGTCTGACAGCCTTATTTTCATACCCTGGTGCCCTGCTCCTAGAAGTTAGGTGAAGTTTCCGGAAAGGTTGTCTGAAGTTCCAGGAATTTCTTGCCTCCCCTGTCCTGGATCCTAGCTTGCTGCACTGAAAATACAGGGTGGGTAAGCATACTGTGAGGACACTGGGCACAACATATTCAGCTGCAAGTGGGGCTGTGCTTAGCTCCACCCCGCATTAAGTAATTCAATGGCCCACTCAGGCTCTGCTAATTCCACTATTGTGTGACTTTCTAGGGTGAAATCACAAAGTCTCAACTGTCGGTTACACCCAGTCATTTGACCTGGGCAGGCTGCTGGCACAGAAGGCTAAGGGCAGGACAATGCCAACTTTCTAAAAGTGTCATTTGCAAACTTTTAATGATAAATCCAACTTTATCATTAAAGAGGGTTTATTATTGCAAGTTTGTGGATACCAAACATGATATCTCTACCACATCTGGTTTAGGAGATACAACGTATTAATTTTAATAAGGAATCCCCGATGTTACTCTATGGGAGGTGTAGGCCTCTCAGTAGTGAGAAAACAAATTTAGGAGTTTTTCACTACTAGGACAGGTAAAACTAAAAAGTACACACCCGACCTTTTAACTACACAGCACCCTGAGCTGTGGGCATCCCAGGGCCTACCTTAGGGGTGACTTACATGTAATAAAAGGGGAGTTTAATGCTTGGCAATGAGTTTTAAATGTCAAGACGACATGGCAGTGGGACACTGCCTTCAGGCTGCAATTGAAGGCCTAGGACAAGTTTTAAAATGCTACTTAAGTGGGTGGCACATTAAGTGCTGCAGGCCCATTAGTCAATTTTAATTTACTGGCCCTGGGGATATGCTATACCACTCTACAAGGGACTTACTTGTAAATTAAATACGCCAATTAGGGTAATGCCAATCAAACCATGTTTAGGGGAGAGAGAGCACAAGTACTTTAGCACTGGTTAGCAGTGGTAAAGTGCAGAGAGTCCTAAGACCAACAAGCAGAAATCCAGCAAAAACTGGGAGAAGGAAGGCAAAAAGTTTGGAGGTGACCCTGTAGAGAGGGCCATTTCCAACAATTTCATATACACTGATTTACATGCATATAATTGATTGCCTCTGTGTAATGTGTGTGCAATGTAAAGTGCTCTGATATACTACACTGTTATGAGTGACACTATAAAACTAATTAAAAGCATCTGAGAGAGAGTGGTTATGGAGACATGAGGGGCACTGTTAAAGGGTGGTACTGAGGAAATTCATGGCGGAGGTGGTCATTGTAGCCCGGGGCGGCCACCAGAGCTAAAGCTCGCCCTGCTGTTAGTGTCTTATCCATTCCGTCACAGTCCCAGGATTCTTGCTCCATTTTGTCTGGCAGTTTGTTTCGGGTTCATTCACCAATCCTGCGCTGGTGGCCTAGGGTACAGAAATGGAGGACAGTTGGATGGCAATAGGCTGGTGGTCGCTCGAAGAGATGTGCGAGGGAAATAAACACACAATCTACCTCCAACAAATTGTTTTTGCTTCATCCTTTTATTAAGAAATAGAAATAAAGGAATTAAGGATGAGATTATTAAGGTGGACATGTTATAATTGGAAAACATTAAGCTACATGCAGTGAAGAAAAAGCACAAGAACAACATTGGGCAAGCTTTTTACGTTACTTAAGATCATGTTAAACTAGTACAGTCTGTTAATTTACAGTTACTGTATTCACTTAGAATATTTCTAGTTTACATTATATATCTGAGGTACAGGTTAGAGCATGAGCATGAAAGCATTTTTCAAAGGTGATTTGAGGTTAGGCTTTTTATTTAGGCGCACTAGCAAAATGTTCAAATTATTCTCGTCATAAAAAGAATACGGAATTAAAGGGTTTCAAACTCTTCTGTACAGGAAGTAGGGGAACAAACTTAAAGAAAATCATTTTAAAGTTGAAAGTAGGGGGCTTGAGTGAGATAATAACTAGAAAAGTTAAATTGATGACGAAAGCGCCGAACAAAGTAGGATGCCTTAAACATAGATAACAGCTTTGTATGAACACTGTTGATGCTTTACAGATTATAAAAGTTTGTCTTAATGAAAGATAAGAAAAATTATCTAGAGGTAAAAAATATTCAAAGAATAAAAAGAACTGTTATAAATTATCAGCCACTGAGAATTTAAATGGGGAATATAAGTGCTTAGGAATGGTGCTGCCCTCACATGGAAGGATGCATGGTAAGCAAGGATGTTGAGCCAAAATGGACAGAGGCCAGAGACACATAAGTGTAAGAGCTGTCCTGGTGAGAATGTAGATGAAGGATGAACTACATTTTATGATGCAGGAGAAGAAGCTAGATAAGATATTTCAGAGGAGCATGCTTAGTGGGGAAATGCATCCAAAAGTATGGGCAATGGCGTGCTGAAGAGTCTTGAGGGGTGGAATATGATAGGGATATTCATCACCCTCGTTCAAAAGATTGGGGCCTATGGATTATGTGACTAAATATGGTTGGATCAAAATAGGGAAAGTTCTGAAACAAAAAAAAATGCTACAATACTTTTAGAAAGTTCCAGTTTATTAGTTGAGGATGAGGTAGATATCACACTAGGTTTAGACTCTAAGGGCCATATTTATACTTTTTGACGCAAAACTGCGCTAACGCAGTTTTGTGTCAAAAAAATTAGCGCCGGCTAACGCCATTCTGAAGCTCCATGCGGGCGCCGTATTTAATCAATGACGTTAGCCGGCGTTAGCCGCCGGCGCTGCCTGGTGTGCGTGGAAAAAAATGACGTACACCAGGCAGCGCCGGCGTAGGGGGATATGGAGCTTGGGCGTCAAAAAATGGGGCAAGTCAGGCTGAGGCAAATTTTTCGCCTCAACCCGATTTGCGCCATTTTTTTCGACTCCCAACCCCCATAGAAATGACTCCTGTCTTAGCAAAGACAGGAGTCATGCCCCCTTGCCCAATGGCCATGCCCAGGGGACTTATGTCCCCTGGGCATGGTCATTGGGCATAGTGGCATGTAGGGGGGCACAAATCAGGCCACAAAAAAAAAAAAATAATAATACTTACCGGAACTTACCTTAATGTCCCTGGGATGGGTCCCTCCAGCCTTGGGTGTCCTCCTGGGGTGGGCAAGGGTGACAGGGGGTGTCCCTGGGGGCATGGGAGGGCACCTCAGGGCTCCTTCAGAGCCCACAGGTCCCTTAACGCCTGCCTTTTCCAGGCGCTAAAAAACGGCGCAAAAGCGTCCGTACGTCATTTTTTTTGACCCGCCCACTCCCGGGCGTGAATTTTGCCCGGGAGTGTAAATACGGCGCACATGCCTCGGAGTCAATTTTTTAGACGGGAACGCCTACCTTGCATATCATTAACGCAAAGTAGGTGTCCACGCTAAAAAATGACGCAAACTCCATGGACTTTGGCGCTAGACGCGTCTAACGCCAAAGCATAAATATGGAGTTAGTTTTGCGTCGGAATTGCGTTAAAAAAAAACGACGCAATTCCGGCGCAAACAGAGTATAAATATGCCCCTCAAATGGCTATATTTTACCTTTGAAGGGTCAATGAGCATTTAAGAGACTAGGGGGGTCATTACAACATTGGTGGTAAAAGCCGCTTACCGCCGTGCAGAAGACCGCCAACACACTGCCGCGGAATTCAGCCACAGCTTTTATGACCCACAGCTCGGAATCTGCCAAAATCTAGACACCCACACAAGTCTGCCACACCAAAGGTCAGTGATAAAATGGCGATAACAAAACCTCCACCGTCATGCCAACAGGAATACGCCCACACTATCATGACCCACGAATCCACGCAGCGGTCTTTCAACCGCGGTATTCCATTGGCGGTACACACCGCTGCGCTCAAAATACACACACATTTACAAAACACTACCACATTTGATAATTCCAAATACACACACCTGATACACATATACACACCACTCCCACACATCCAATACAATATAAAACACACACCCACATCACCCACAAACCCCTACGACCAAAAAATTTTGACGAAGGCCAGAGAGACAGCACAGCAAAGACAACACATCTAGGACCTCGGGACAGTCGGTTCCCCTCACACTGGCACAGGCCACTACAGAGCATCCACCCTCTGGAAACACCAGCACAGCACCCACCCAGCGGGCCCATACCTCTGTCCCCAGGACACGTCAAGCAGCAGTGTGTCCACCGCTACAGGGAACCCAGGCTAACCCACCAACCCAACAACACCAGGGACCTGTGGGCAGTGGTAGTGGGCACACGGTTCAGGGGACAGAGGCCCAAGAACACAGGGGAACTGGGAGGGCTGCTGTGCGACAGGGGGAGGACAGGCCCAGGGAACCCACTCTCCACGAGGCCCTCTCCAACATCATGGGAGCCTACCACCATTCCCAGGAGACGATGGCAACGGTACTGGCCAAGTTTCAGGAGACCCAGCGGCTGCAGGAGGAACAGTATTTGGGGTTCAGGGAGGAACTCAAATATATCAATTCCACCCTGGGCACCATTGTAGGGGTGCTGAAGGAACTTGTCAACACCAGGAGGGACACTGTGGCACAACAAGGGGCCCCTGACACTAGCCTGGGCGATGAACTGCCCACCACCTCCGCCGACGCTGGTGGACAGGAGGCACCGCCACAGGACCACGACACCAGCACCCCACCCCCTGCAGATGGAGAACCACCCCGCAAGCGGTCCCTGAGATCCAGGTCAAAGACAGAGAACAATGCCAAGACCCCTGCAAAGAAATGAGACCACCCTGATTGTCATCCTTCTGTCCCACTTTGTCACCCTGTTCATACTTAAACTGCCCTAGCTCCACTTCCTATGCCCCTTTGGACAATGCACCTGTGAGACTAATAGACTGGACTCTGCCATAGACATTCCTCCACCATCCCCCCTGACCATTTTACAACCCCCTCCACTATTTTGCACTTAAATAAACACTCTTAAATCACAAAACAATCTGGAGTCAGTCTGTGCTTTCAGAAATGTGTATTTGCAATAACTGTGGAACAATGCTATATCCAATGTAATGTCAACATACCTAAGTCACACAGCTCTAGCCCATGAGGAAACAAAGCAGATGTCACACAGTGGGACCCACATCTGTGAAATTGAAAGGGAAAGTGACAACTCAGGGTCCATACACTGGGTGAAAATGACAGGTAGAAGAATTAAATCAGATGTAGCAGGCAGTGTTGTCTTCTGACCTGTGTCTCACTGGAAGTATTGCTGGATCACCGTGTTCCTGTTGTCTATGTCCTCTTCTTCTGGTTCCTCGTCTTCACTGTCCACAGGCTCCACAGCTGCCACAACACCTCCATCTGGACCATCCTCCTGCAGAAAAGGCACCTGTTGTCGCAAAGCCAAGTTGTGAAGCATACAGCAGGCCACGATGATCTGGCACACATTCTTTGGTGAGTAGAATAGGGAACCACCTGTTATATGGAGGCACCGGAACCTGGCCTTCAGGAGGCCGAAGGTCCTCTCTATAATCCTCCTAGTTCGCCCATGTGCCTCATTGTAGCGTTCCTCTGCCCTTGTCGTCACTGGGGTCAATAGCCATGACAGGTTGGGGTAGCCAGAGTCACCTGAAAATGGCGAGGGACAACTGTTAGACACACACTAACTCTTAGGGACATCCCCAGACACCTAGTCACACTGTATTGGGTCCATGTCCTCGCCTAATAGCCACACACGGTGCCTCTGGAGTTGGCCCATCACATAAGGGATGCTGCTATACCGCAGAATGTAAGCATCATGCACTGAGCCACGAAACTTGGCATTTACACAGGAGATGTACTGGTCGGCCAAACACACCATCTGCACATTCATAGAATGGTAACTCTTCCGGTTTCTGTACACCTGTTCACTCCTGCGGGGTGGGGGGCCAAGGCCACATGTGTCCCATCAATAGCACCTATGATGTTGGGGATATGTCCCAGGGCATTGAAGTCACCTTTCACTGTAGGCAAATCCTCCACCTGAGGGAACACGATGTATCTGCGCATGTGTTTCAGCAGGGCAGACAACATTCTGGACAACACGTTGGAGAACATAGGCTGGGACATCCCTGATGCAATGGCCATGGGAGGATGCCACCATCTCCTCACCTGCCCCAGCGGACGTGCTCTATGGAGGAGAACAGCGAGCAGAGAGTCAACCAACACTGAGGTACATTAACACAACTTTATAGCAAAATTTTTGAAAATCGATATATGGCTGTATTAGTGTTTAAGCAAGGCCTAGATATGTGTGACGCAGTCAAAATTAATGCCATGTGGCCTCCTGAAATGGCGACTGCCTGGCCTGTAATGTGGGACAAGGGGATATGAGATAACTGCGCTGGCATTGTACACCGTCGCGGTAGGCGGTCAAAAACCACAGCGCAATCCTGCATTGGTTAACATTGGACCCTATGGGTCCCAGGAGCCAATGACGATGTATGCCGGCGGTGATGGTACGCAGCACTGCGGACGTCACCGCCATTTTCTCTCTGTTCAATCACTTGATACCTGATCTTCGACAGGAGAGGACCTACACTGCAAGTGCTGCTGTGACCTCAGTCTGGAAGAGACAATGGCTTGTGTGTCTGGGGAAAGGGCCCCTGCCTTCAGCACGGAGGAGTTGGAGAAACTAGTGGATTGGGTCCTCCCCCAGTACACGCTACTCTACGGTCCTCCAGACAAACAGGTAAGTACACAGTGAGCATGCCGAATGGGCAATGCCTGTGTGGAGTGGTGTTGATGAAAGATAGGGGAGGGGGAGAATGAGGCGTGCATGATACGACGGTGAGTGCATGTGCGTCATGGCAAGGGTAGGGATGCGGGCCAATGACTGTGACGGTGCAGACGGTTAGATCTTCTCCTTTTCCCCTGTACTATTCCTGTAGGTCAGCGCCCACCAGAAGAAGGATATTTGGCGTGCCATCGCCAAGGAAGTCCGGACCCTGGGGGTCCACCACAGACGGAGCACCCACTGCCGTAAAAGATGGAAGGACATTCGCCGCTGGAGCAAGAAGACGGAGGAGGCCCAGCTGGGGATGGCTCCCAACGTGGGAGGGGTGCCCGTCGCACCATGACCCCCCTGATGTTCTGGATTCTGGCGGTGGCGTATCCGGAGTTGGATGGGCGCTTGAGGGCATCACAGCAGCCACAAGGGGGTGAGTACACTCTCATTCTGCTGATTCAGCACGCATTGTAGGTATCTGGGTGGGGAAGGTGGGCTGTGGGTTCCCCTAGGCCAGGGCGAGTTTAGTAGGCAAGGTCCCTTCTTAAGGCAGGCCCTCTGGCACCCCACCCCACCTGTGTTCAAAGCGAACTACACCTAGTCAGGCTCCTGTGAGTTCCATGTGTGCAGCAATCGGGCATAGGCCTTGTAACCCATGTCCCTGTGATTAATTAGAGAACTCAAAGTGCACGGCGTAGTGCAGGGGGCTTCTGTGTCTGTAGTGTCCGCCAACGGTAGCGGTATTGGATGCACTCAACATGTCTTTCTTCTGTCTTCCCCCCCTTTTTGTGGTCTCCCTGTTCTTGTGTGCATTAGCATCATCAGGTGGAGGAGCAGCGCCACAGGAGCAGGAGGGAGCTGCATCCCACATGGCCCTGGAGGGCGACACAACGGAGTCAGAAGCCACCATTGGGACGGAGGGCGAGGGGAGCTCCACGGCAGGAACAGGAGCTGAGACCAGCGACACGGACTCCTACTCTGATGGGAGCTCCCTTGCGGTGGCGGGCCCCTCTGTGCCCACCGCATCTACAGGTACAGCCGCCACCCCCCCCATACCAGCAGCGCCCTCCCAGCAGCCCCTCAGCGTGTGCCCCCATGGCCGCTCACCCAGGAGGGTGGGCATCTCCTTCGCCCCAGGCACCCCTGCTGCCCTCAGTGAGGAGGCCATTGACCTCCTCAGGTCCCTCACTGTTGGGCAGTCTACCATTTTGAATGCCATCCAGGGTGTAGAGAGGCAGTTGCAACAGACCAATGTATACCTGGAGGCATTCATTCTGGTAAGGCAGCCCAACAGCGAGCTTTTCAGACTCTGGCATCAGCACTGATGGCAGCCATTGTCCCTTTCTCTAGCCTCCCCCCTCCAACTTCCTCCACCCAGACCCAAACCCCTGTACCTCAGCCTATCCCAAGCACACCATCAGACCAGCATGCACACACGTCAACACACAAAGGAAGCTCAGGCAAACATAAGCACCACACATCCCACAGGCACTCACGCAAGCATCATACACATGCAGACATACCAACATCCACTGACTCCACTTTGTCCCCCTCCTCCTATTCATCTCCTTCCTCCCTCCCAGTCTCGTCTCCACTCACACCTGCATGCACTTCATCTTCAGCCACTACCTCCATCACCCACACACCCACCACCACGCCCCGTTCACGTGCAGTCACCACCCCCCCTACCATTCACACATCGCCTGTGTCCTCTCCCAGTGTGTCTGTGATTCCACCTCCCAAGGTACACAAACGCAGCCACACACCCACCCAGCAGCCATCCACCTCACAACAGCCTCCAGCCCATGCACCTTCACCCAAAGTGAGCAAACGTACACCTCCTACAACCACTACCTCTTCCTCCACTTTCAAACCCCCTCCATCTACCCATCCCAGTGTGTCCAAAAAACGTTTCCTGTCCAACCTTGACCTCTTCCCCTCACATCCTCCACCCCTTCAGTCCCCTAGGGCCCGCCTTTCAAGGTCCCAATCCAGCACCTCAGCCACAACATCTGCGGGAACAGTGGTGCCAGTAGAAACCGGCTTCTGGAGTGCGCCAAACAGCAGGGCAGCCATTGTGCCAAGGAGCCAGACCACGGACAGTCCCCCACCTCAAAAGCACAAAAAGTTGTCCAGTGCCTGGCGGGAGAGAGGCAAAACATCTACCACCAAAGACTCTCCCAGGGGTACAGTTGGGAGTAGGGCGACAACTGCGCCACCTTCCAAGGTGGGGAAGGGGCACAGAAAAACAGGCAAGTCGGCGAAAACCTGCACAGAGTACAAGACTGCCGCCAGCACCGCTGCCAAGAACACCGCCGCCACAAGCACCGCTGAAAAGGACACCGCCACCACAAGCACCGCTGCCAAGGACACTGACGCCACGAGCACCACTGCCAAGGGCACCCCGCCACAAGCACCGCTACCAAGGACACCGCCGCCACAAGCACTGCTGCCACACCGCCACCACAAGCACCGCTGCCAAGGACACCGCCGCCAGAAGCACCACTGAACAGGACACCACCGCCACAAGCACCGCTGCCAAGGATACCGCCGCCACAAGCAACGCTGAACAGGACACTGCCGCCACCAGCACCGCAGGCCAATGAGCGCCAAAGCTTCCGACGCTACTGAGGCCGCCATGAGCAGGATAAATCACTCTGGGCACAAGGCCCCCTCCAGAACCAGTGGAGAAAGACATCCACTACCTCTGTCCTTGGCAGGATGAATCACTCTGGGCACAAGGCCCCTTCCAGAACCAGTGGAGAAAGACAACCACTACCTCTGTCCTTGGCAGGATGAAGCACTCTGGGCACAAGGCCCCCTCCAGAACCAGTGGAGACTGTTATCCACTTGAGAGACTGTGGCTTTGTACTCCCCAAGATACAGCAGTGGGCAACCCACCCACTGTAAAGACTTGTGAGACTGTGGCTTTGCACTCCCCAGGATACAGCAGTGGGCAACCCACCCACTGGAAAGACTTGTGAGACTGTGGCTTTGCACTCCCCAGGATACAGCAGTGGGCAACCCACCCACTGGAGAGACTGGTGAGACTGTGGCTTTGCACTCCCCAGGATACAGCAGTGGGCAACCCACCCACTGGAAAGACTTGTGAGACTGTGGCTTTGCACTCCCCAAGATACAGCAGTGGGCATGGAGCCCCCTCGTGGATCTGGCGTCGTGCACTCATCCGGCTGAGGTGCCCCCCTTTCTCTTCCCCCTGAGGTGCCTGTTGTATTTCTATCTGATGCCCCAGCAGTGTTCTCTCCGTTTTGATCGGGTATTGAGTGTGGGCCTCGCCCATGCATTTTGGGCCCAGTGGTCCACGGACTATGATGGTGGAATACCTGGGACTTGTATTCTTGGTGTATATATTTGTTTATAGTGTAAATATGTATATATATATTTTTGATTGCTGTATTTGAATAGATTACAAACGCTCGACTCTTTTCCTTTTGTCCTTGCATTCTTCCAGGGGGTGATGGGGGTTGTAAATGTAATGTATCTCCATGTACTTGTGTGTGTGTTGTAGTGGGTGGGGATGGGAGTGTTCCGTGTTGCGTGTGTGTGTCACTCTTTTTTCCCTCCCCCCTCCCCTGTGTCGTAGGTGCAGTACTCACTGTGGTCTTCGCCGCCGTCTTTGTTGTTCCTGGTAGAGGAGCAGGAAGATAAAGGCTGGGAGAATCTGGAGTTCAGGTTCCATAGTGTCCTAGTTCCTCTTGGGGTGCGTAGAGGTGAGCGTTTTCCCTTCCAAGTCATGTTTCCGCCGTGTTTTTGTTTGCGGTGAATCCGCCCCGGAAAAGGTGGTGGATTGGCCTGTTGTAATACAGTGGGCGGAACCTTGTCTTCCACCTGTCTGTTGGCGGTTACAGACGCGGTGTTTGTTTCTACCGCCGTGGCGGTCGGAGTGTTAAAGTGGCTGTCTATGTTGACGGTTTCCACCACGGTCGTGATTCCATTTTTTTTACCACTGGCCTGTTGGCGGTTTTACCGCTGCTTTAACACCGACCGCCAGGGTTGTAATGACCACCTAGATCTGGAATTCATAATGGCATAGGCCCATCAATAATAGGGATACATACTGCCTTCAGTTTTTTAGGTAACAAAAAATGCTTAATTAATGATAGAATGGGGAATATCTGTACAAATGAGAATTTATCAGAAATATTTAGCCATGAATTTAACTATTTAGACCAGGAGCCAACTTCTATCCATTTAGTGTTAAAAAGAGAGAGATGGTATTGGTAGGTCAAAGAGAGCAAGAGGGGGATTTCCCATTCAAACAGAGGTTTTAATACAAACAGCATAATGGCAGAAAAAGATAAAGGCCCTCATTACAACCCTGGTGGTAAAATCCGCTGACCGCTGTGCTGATGGCCGCCAACATACCGTACCCGCGGCGGAAATCCGCTACAGGTATTATGACCTACACTTTGAAATCCTCCACAATACAGACACCCACACAAGTCTGCCACACCAAAGGTCAGTGATAAACTGGCGATAGCAAAACCCACACCATTACGCCAACAGGAATACGCCCACACTATCACGACCCACGAATCAACACGGCGGTCATCCAACCGCTGTAATCCATTGGCAGTACACTCCGCCGCGCTCAAAATACACACCCACTTACAAAACACAACCACATTGGACAATTCAAACTACACACACCTGATACACATACACACACCACACCCACACACTCACACCACTATAAAACACACACCCCCACTACCCACAACCCCTTACAACGACATTTGTGGAAGAAGCAGAGAGACAGAAAAGCTACGACAACACCAGCATCCAGAGGCACACAACACCATCACTCATACACCATCCACGCACATCAAAGAACACACCCCAACACATCACCCCACCATCACATCAACCATCACCTTACACATTACCCACACCACATCATGGCACCTCAAAGACACTCCAGGTTTTTTGAGGAGGAGCTCAGGGTCATGGTGTAGGAAATCATCTGGGTAAAGCCACAGCTATTCGGATCACAGGTGCAGCAGACATGCATTGCAAGGAAGATGGAGCTATGGCGGAGAATTGTTGACATTGTCAATGCAGTGGGACAGCATCCAAGAACACGGGATGACATCAGGAAGAGGTGGAACAACCTACGGGGGAAGGTATGTTCTGTGGTATCCAGACACCAGATTGCTGTTCAGAGGACTGGCGGTGGACCCCCACCTCCTCCCCCACAATGAACAACATGGGAGGAGCAAGTCTTGGCAATCATGCATCCTGAGGGCCTCGCAGGAGTAGCAGGAGGACGGGACTCTGGTAAGTCATAGCTTTACTATTATATCCCCCCCCACCCTACCTGCATGCCATCACAAACGTCTACCCCTACCCTCACACCCATCACCCCAACACCTCACAGATACCCCACTATCACAACCCACTCACACCAATACCAAGCACTGCATGTGACAACATTGCATGGACACCCATCACAGACCTGAATGGACACCCATCACCACAGCATGTCCAGTAGAGAGACTCAGCCAGGGCACACAATCACCACTCACACAAGGGCCAAGGCGATAATGCAAGCACAGGAGTAGACGGAAACTCACCTATTGCACAAGATCGCACACACAGATACAATAACTATGCATTTATACCCCAACAGAACCCCTACCCAACGTCACTGGACAGGAGGTGCCAGCCATATCCAGTCCCCCCACAGAAGAGGCCCACAGTGACGACAGCAGCTCTGCACGCCTGGATCAAGATGACCAGCCTGGCCCATCAGGGACCTCTGGACAGTCAGTTCCCCTGCCACAGTCCCAAACCACCACTGAATCTCCCCCCTCAGGAAACACAACCACAGCACCAACCCAGCGGGCCCATAACCTGTCCCCAGGACACATCAATCTCCAGTGTGTCCACCACTACAGGGACCCCATGCAACCCCACTAACCCAGGAAGATCAGGGACCTGGGGTCAGTGGCAGTGGGCACACGGTTCAGGGGACAGAGGCACAGGACAACAGGGAAGCTGAGAGGACTGCTGTGCGACAGGGGGAGGACAGGCCCAGGGAACCCACTCTTCACGAGGCACTCTCCAACATCAAGGGAGCATACCACCATTCCCAGGAGACCATGGGCATGGAACTGGCCAAGTTTCAGGAGACCCAGCGGCTGCAGGAGGAACAGTACCTGGGGATCAGGGAGGACTTGAAGTCCATTAACACCACCCTGGTCACCATTGCAGGGGTGCTGGCAGACATGGCCAACACCATGATGGAGACAGTGGAATATTACCGGGCCACTGACACAAGCCTGAACGATGAACAGCCCTCCACGTCCGCCGGCGCTAGTGTACAGGAGGTCCCGCCACAGGACCAACAGGCCACCAGTACCCCACCCCCTGCAGAAGGAGAACCACCCTGCAAACGGTCCCTGCGATCCAGGCACAAGACAGAGAACATTGCTAAGACCCCCGCCAGGAAATAGGACTCTCCTGATTGTCACCCTTCTGTCCCACTATGTCACCATGACCACCTTGAACTGCCATTGCTCCACTTCCTATGCCCCATTAAACAATGCACCTGTGATACAAAGAGACTGGACTCTACCATGGATATTCCTCCACCATCACCCCAGCCCATTGCACATCCCCCTCCGCTTATTAGCACTTAAATAAACACCCTTGAATCACAAAACATTCTGGAGTCAGTCTGTACTTTCACCAACGTGTTATTAGAACATCTTTTACAAATGGCATTGTAAATGTTCATTTGCACATACCAAAATATGACAGTTGCTGGGCATCAGTGAACATAGCAGAAGGCAGAATGTGGTACCCAGATCTGTGAAAAGGAAAGCTAAAGTGAACTGTCAGGTCCATGCACAGAGGTAATGAGACATATTTATACAATGTCCTACAGTAGTCTGATATGAGATGAGCAGTGGCAGTATCTTACTTGTGTCTCACTGGAAGTACTGCATGATGATGTTGTTCTGTTGTCAATATCTTCTTCTCCCTCCTCTTCCTCAATGTCCACAGGCTCCACAGCTGCCACAAGACCAACATCAGGCCCGTCCTCCTGCAGAAAAGGCACCTGGCGTCTCAAAGCCAGGTTGTGCAACATACAGCATGCCACGATGATCTGGCACACCTTTTTCGGTGAGTAGTATAGGGAGCCACCTGTTAGATGGAAGCACCGGAATCTGGCCTTCAGGAGGCCGAAAGTCTGCTCAATAATCCTCCTAGTTCGCCCATGTGCCTCACTGTAGCGTTCCTCTGCCCTTGTCCTGGCATTCCTCACTGGGGTCAGTAGCCATGAGAGGTTGGGGTAACCAGAGTCACCTGCAAATGTTGAGGGATATCTGTTAGACATACACCAACCCTTAGGGACTATCCCATACCCAGATACCTATTCATACTGTGTGGGGCCCTTGGCCTCACCTATTAGCCACACAGGGTGCCTCTGCCCTATCACATAAGGGATGCTGCTATTCCTCAAAATGTAAGCATCATGCACAGAGCCAGGATATTTGGCATTCACATGAGAGATGTACTGGTCTGCCAAACACACCATCTGCACATTCATTGAATGGTAGCTTTTACGATTTCTGTACACCTGTTCCTTCCTGCAGGGGGGGGGGGGGTTCAAATGCCACATGTGTACCATCAATGGCACCAATGATGTTTGGGATATGTCCCAGGGCATAGAAGTCACCTTTCACTGTGGGCAAATCCTCCACCTGAGGGGAAACAATGTAGCTGCGCATGTGTTTCAGCAGGGCAGATAACACTCTGGACAACACGTTGGAAAACATAGGCTGGGACATCCCTGATGCTATGGCCACTGTCGTTTGAAAAGACCCACTTGCCAGGAAATGGAGTACTGACAGGACCTGCACTACTGTAGAGGGGGGATTCCTGTAGGATGGCGGATAGCTGACATCAGGTCTGGCTCCAACTGGGCACACAGTTCCAGGATTGTGGCACAATCAAGTCTGTAGGTGACAATTACATGTTGCTCTTCCATTGTCGACAGGTCCACCAGCGGTCTGTACACCGGAGGATGCCTCCTTATCTTATCTGCCCCAGCGGACGTGCTCTATGGAGGAGAACAGCGAGCAGAGAGTCAACAAATACTGAGGTCCGTTAACACAACTTTATTCCTCAATTTTTTAAAACCGCTATCTGCCTGCATTAGTGTGCATGCAAGGCCTAGATATGTGTGACGCATTTAAAATTAATGCCATGTGGCCACCTGAAATGGTGGCTGCCTGACCTCTAATGTGGGACAAAGGGATATGAGGTAACTGTGCTGGCGTTGTACACCGTCGTGGTAGGCGGTCGTAGACCGCAGCGCAATCCTGCATTGGTTAACATTGGACCCTATGGGTCTGAGTAGCCAATGACGATGTACGCCGGTGGTGACGGTACTCACCGCCACGGATGTGACCGCCATTTTCTCTCTGTTCAATCACTTGATACCTGATCTTCAACAGGAGAGGACCTACACTGCAAGTGCTGCTGTGACCTCAGTCTGGAAGAGACAATGGCTCATGTGTTTGGGGAAAGGGCCACTGTCTTCAGCACAGAGGAGTTGGAGAAACTAGTGGATGGGGTCCTCCCCAGTACTCGCTACTCTACGGTCCTCCAGACAAACAGGTAAGTACACTGTGAGCATGCCGAATGGGCAATGCCTGTGTGGAGTGGTGTGGATGGAAGATGGGGGGGGAGAATGAGGCGTGCATGAAACGACGGTGAGTGCATGTGCGTCATGGCAAGGGTAGGGATGCGGGCCAATGACTGTGACGGTGCGGACGGTTATATCTTCTCCTTTTCCCCTGCACTATTCCTTTAGATCATCGCCCACCAGAAGAAGGATATTTGGCGTGCCATCGCCAAGGACGTCCGGGCCCTGGGGGTCCACAACAGACGGAGCACCCACTGCCGTAAAAGATGGGAGGACATTTGCCGCTGGAGCAAGAAGATGGCGGAGGCCCAGCTGGGGATGGCCTCCCAACATGGGAGGGCTGCCCGTCTCACCATGACCCCCCTGATGTTCCTGATCCTGGCGGTGGCGTATCTGGAGTTAGATGGGCACTTGAGGGGATCACAGCAGAAGGTGGGTGAGTACAGTCACATTCAGCTGATTCTGTGCTCAGTGGAGGTGTCTGGGTGGGGAGGTGGGCTGTGAGTTCCCCTAGGCCAGGGCGAGTTTAGTAGGCAAGGTCCCGTCGTAAGGCAGGCCATGTGGCACCCCACCTGTGTTCAGAGCCAACTACACCTAGTCAGGCTCCTGTGACTTTCATGTGTGCAGCAATCAGGCATAGGCCTTGTAACCCATGTCCCTGTGATTAATTAGGGTACTCAAAGTGCACGGCGTAGTGCAGGGGGCCTCTGTGTGTGTAGTGTCCGCCAACGGTAGCGGTATTGCATGCACTCAACATGTCTTTCTTCTGTCTCACCCCCCCCTTTTTGTGGTCTCCCTGTTCTTGTGTGCATTAGCATCATCAGGCGGAGGATCAGTGGCACCGGAGCAGGAGGGAGCTGCATTCCACATGGCCCTTGAGGGCAAGACAACGGAGACTGAAGCCACCAGTGGGACGGAGGGCGAGGGGAGCTCTATGGCGGGGACAGGAGCTGAGACCAGCGACACGGACTCCTCCTCTGATGGGAGCTCCCTTGCGGTGGCGGGCCCCTCTGTGCCCACCGCATCTACAGGTACAGCCGCCATCCCCCCTACCAGCAGCGCCCTCCCAGCAGCCCCTCAGCGTGTGCCCTGTGGCCGCTCACCCAGGAGGGGGGGCATCTCATTCGCCCCAGGCACCTCAGCCCCTGCCCCAGTCAGCCTTGCTGCCCTCAGTGAGGAGGCCATTGACCTCCTCAGATCCCTCACTGTTGGGCAGGCTACCATTTTGAATGCCATCCAGGGTGTAGAGAGGCAGTTGCAACAGACCAATGCATACCTGGAGGGCATTCATTCTGGTCAAGCATCCCAACAGCGAGCTTTTCAGACTCTGGCCTCAGCACTGATGGAAGCCATTATCCCTGTGTCCAGCCTCCCCCCTCCAACTTCCTCTACCCAGACCCAAACCCCTGTACCTCAGCCTATCCCAAGCACACCATCAGACCAGCATGCACACACCTCAACACACAAGGGAAGCTCTGGCAAACATAAGCATTACACATCCCACAGGCACTCACACAAGCATCATACCCATGCACACATACCAACATCCCATGCCTCCACATCTCCCTCCTCCCTTCCAGTCTCGTCTCCACTCACACCTGCATGCACTACATCTTCAACCACTACCTCCATCACCAGCACACCCGTTACCACACCCCGCTCACTTGCACTCACCACCCCCACTACCATTCACACATCCTGTGTCCTCTCCTAGTCTGTCTGTGAACCCACCTTCCAAGGTACACAAACGCAGCCAAACACCCACCCAATAGCCATCCACCTCACGACAGCCTCCAGCCCATGCACCTTCACCCAAAGTCAGCAAACGTACACCTCCTACAACCACTTCTTCTTCCTCCACTCCCCAACCCCCTCCATCTACCCGTCCCAGTGTGTCCCAAAAACTTTTCCTGTCCATTCTTGACCCCTTCCCCTCACCTCCCCCACCCCTTCAGTCCCCTAGGTCCCGCCTTTCCAGGTCCCAACCCAGCACCTCAGCCACCACATCACCGGGCACAGTGGTGCCAGCAGTAACCGGCTTCTGGAGTGCGCCAAGCAGCAGGGCAGCCAGTGTGCCAAGGAGTCAGACCACGGACAGTCCCCTATCTCAAAAGCATAAAAAGTTGGCCAGTGCCCGGCGGGAGAAAGGCAAAACATCTACTACCAAAGCCTCTCCCAGGAGTACAGTTGGGAGTGGGAAGACAGCTGCGCCACCATCCAAAGTGAGGAAGGGGCACAGAAAGACAGGCAAGTCGCAGAGAACCTGCACGGCGGACAAGACCGCCACCAGCACCGCTGCCAAGGACAGCGCTGCCACAAGCACCGCTGCCAAGGACACCGCCGCCACAAGCACCACTTCAGAGGACACCGCCGCCACAAGCACCGCTGCCAAGGACACCTCCGCCATCAGCACCGCTGCCAAGGACACTGCCGCCACAAGCACCACTTCAGAGGACACCGCCCCCACAAGCACCGCTGCCAAGGACACCTCCGCCATCAGCACCGCTGCCAAGGACACTGCCGCCACAAGCACCACTTCAGAGGACACCGCCGCCACAAGCACCGCTGCCAAGGACACCGCCGCCACAAGCACCGCAGACCAACGAGCTCCAAAAGCTCCTACGCTACTGGGGCCGCCACGAGCAGGATGAAGCACTCTGGGCACCAAGCCCCCTCCAGAACCAGTGGAGTATCCCATCCACTACCTCAGTCCTTGGCAGGATGAAGCACTCTGGGCACAAAGCCCCCTCCAGAACCAGTGGAGTAAGGCATCCACTACCTCAATCCTTGGCAGTATGAAGCACTCTGGGCACAAAGCCCCCTCCAGAACCAATGGTGTATCCCATCCACTATCGCAGTCCTTGGCAGGATGAAGCACTCTGGGCACAAAGCCCCCTCCAGAACCAGTGGAGAAAGGCATCTACTACCTCAGTCCTTGGCAGGATGAAGCACTCTGGACACAAAGCCCCCTCCAGAACCAGTAGAGAACGGCATCCACTACCTCAGTCCTTGGCAGGATGAAGCACTCTGGGCACAAAGCCCCCTCCAGAACCAGTGGAGAAAAGCATCCACTACCTCAGTCCTTGGCAGGATGAAGCACTCTGGGCACAAAGCCCCCTCCAGAACCAGTGGAGTATCCCATCCACTACCTCCGTCCTTGGCAGGATGAAGCACTCTGGGCACAAAGCCCCCTCCAGAACCAGTGGAGTTTCCCATCCACTACCTCAGTCCTTGGCAGGATGAAACACTCTGGGCACAAAGTCCTCTCCAGAACCAGTGGAGAAAGGCATCCACTACCTCAATCCTTGGCAGTATGAAGCACTCTGGGCACAAAGCCCCCTCCAGAACCAATGGTGTATCCCATCCACTATCGCAGTCCTTGGCAGGATGAAGCAATCTGGGCACAAAGCCCCCTCCAGAACCAGTGGAGAAAGGCATCTACTACCTCAGTCCTTGGCAGGATGAAGTACTCTGGGCACAAAGCCTCCCCCAGAACCAGTGGAGACTGTTATCCACTTGAGAGACTGTGGCTTTGCACTCCCCAGGATAAAGCAGTGGGCAAACCACCCACTTGAGAGACTTGTGAGACTGTGGCTTTGCACTCCCCAGGATAAAGCAGTGGGCAAACCACCCACTTGAGAGACTTGTAAGACTGTGGCTTTGCACTCCCTAAGATAAAGCAGTGGGCAACCCACCCACTTGAGAGACTTGTGAGACTGTGGCTTTGCACTCCCCCGGATAAAGCAGTGGGCAAACCACCCACTGTAGAGACTTGAGAGCCTGTGACTTTGCACTCCCCAGGATACATCAATGGGCATGGAGCCCCCTGGTGGATCTGGCGTCGTGCACTCATCCGGCTGAGGTGCCCCCCCCTTCCCTTCCCCCTGAGGGGCCTGTTCTATTTCGAACTGATGCCCCAGCAGTGTTCTCTCCGTTTTGATCGGGTATCTTGTGTGGGCCTCGCCCATGCATTTTGGGCCCAGTGGTCCACGGACTTTAATGGTGGAATTCCTTGGACTTGTATTATTGGTGTATATATTTGTTAATAGTGAATATATATTTTTTGAATGCTGAATTTTAATAGATTACAAACGTTCAACTCATTTCCTTTTGTCTTTGCATTCTTCCGTGGGGGTTGGGGGGGGGGTGTAACTGTAATGTATCATGATGTATTAGTGTGTGTGTTGTCGTGGGTGAGGGTGGGGGTGGGGCTGTTGTGTGTTGCGTGTGTGTGTCGTAGGTGCAATACTCACCGTGGTCTTTGCCACTGGCATTCGTGCTCCTGGTAGAGGAGCAGGAAGACAAAGGCAGGGAGTATGTGGAGTTCCGGTTCCATGGCATCCTGGTTCCTCATGGGGTGTGTAGAGGTGAGCGTTTTCCCTTCTAAGTCCTGTTTCGCCGTGTTTTTGTTTGTGGTGAATCTGCCCGGAAAAGGTGGCGGATTGGACTGTTGTAATACTGTGGGCGGTACTTTGTCCTCCCCCTGTCAGTTGGCGGTTACCGCTGCGGTGGTTGTTTGTACTGCGGTGGCGGTCGGAGTGTTAAAGTGGCTGTCTATGTTGGCGGTTTCCGCCACGGTCGTGATTTTTTTTACCGCCGGCCTGTTGCCGGTTTTACTGCCGCTTTATCACTGACCGCCAGGGTTGTAATGACCACCTATATCTTCAGCTCCTGCCAGCAACTGCAACTATGTCCAGGTCGTGCATCCTCGAGGACTGCCTGCTTCAGCATGCACCAGAAGAAAGAAGAAATCTCTCCTAGATTGAAGGAGTCACTTCCCTTCTTCAGCAGGCACCCCTCTGCAACGACGACCGGTGGCTTGGGCACCCTCTCCTGATGAAATTTGGTAATCAAACATCACGGGTGGTAGACTGAAGTGGTCCCGACGGTCGGGACATCCTACTGTCCAACATTGGTGGAGGTAAGAGCTTGCCTCCCCATGCAAGACAGTACCCCTGTGCACCACATGTTTCGCAGTTGCCAAGGCTCGTTGGCATCCTTCCAGGAAGTTCTTCATGTACTGCACAGCTCCGGCCCCCAGCACTCTATGCTGTAATGCACAGCTTCCTGCGTGGTTCTCTGGCAGCGTGGGATCCCTTTGTGTAGTGCTGGGTGGGCTTCCTTTTACACCTTCTGTGTCCCTGTGCTGTGGGACTCCTGCGCGCACTGCCTGGTCTTCTGAGAGCTCTCTGGGTTGCTGAGAGCCCCCTCTGTCTGCCCCTCCTGGGTAGAAGCCACCAGGTCCCTCCTGGTCCCGGGCAGCACCATTTTCCGCTAACATCGAGCTTTGCGTGTGCCAAGGCTTGTTGGCAGAATCCAGTGACGCACACTAGACTGCAATCATCCATCCGGCGTGGGACATTATCTGCACTAACCATGAACCCGCATCCATCTTCTTGGGTGCAGTACTGACTGTTCTTCTTCACTGGTGGTTCTTCTTTTGCACCTTCATCCGGGTTATCAGGGGCTCCTGTTCTCCATGGACTTTTCAGTGCTTCTTGGACTTTGTCCCTTTCTTCCACAGGTCTTCAGGTCCAGGAATCCATCCTTGGTGTCTTGCAGTTTCTTCTGGTTCTTGCAAAATCTTCTATCACGTGTTCTTGTGTGCTCTATGAAAGTTACTGTGATTTACTCCTGCTTTCCTGGGCTCCGGGGTGGGTTCTATTACTTACCTTTGGTGTTTTCTTTCACTCCCAGCGCCCCTCTACACACTTTACTTGCCTAGGTGGGAAACCGACTTCTGGATTCCACTATTTTAGTATATGGTTTGTGTTCCTCCAGGCCCATTTCTAACTTTTGTGATTTTCACATTTTGCACAGTTTTCTCACTGTTTTTACAGCTATTACTACATTCTAGTGTATATACTGTGTATATCACTTACCTCCTAAGGGAGTATAGTCTCTAAGGTATTATTGGTATTTGTGTCACCAAAATAAAGTACTTTTATTTTTGTAACACTGAGTATTTTCTTTCATGTGTGTGAATACTGTGTGACTACAGTGGTATTGCATGAGCTTTGCATGTCTCCTAATTAGGCCTTGGCTGCTCATCCACACTACCCCTAGAGAGCCTGGCTTCTAGACTCTGACTACATTTCACAAATAAGGGATAACTGGACCTGGTATAAGGTGTAAGTACCTTAGGTACCCACTACAAACCAGGCCAGCCTCGTACATTGGTGGTGCAGCAGTGGCACTTGCAATTGCCTTATCACTCTGTCGCCGGTGCTTTCCCCCGGAAAGCATACCCTATACCTAGAGCTATACATACATATACCTAGTTACAGGATCTAGTCTCTTACTTTCCTTTCTAAGAGACTAGGGGTTAGGTAGAGTACGTTTTTCTATTTACTTACACTACTCTAACCCTCACTACACTATGGTCATCATTATGACATTGGCAGTAAATCCCACTTACCGCCATGCTGATTGCCGCCAACATACCGCGGCGGCGGCGGATATTCGCTCACCATATTATGACACACACACACCAATCTCTCACTATTTAGCCACAGACACAAGTCCGCCACACCAAAGGTCAGTGATAAACTGGCAGTATCAAAACCCACATCGTTACACCAACAGAACAACGCCCATCACATTATGACCCACGAATCACCACGGCGGATACTCAATGGTGGTAAACCATTGGCGGTACGTACCGCTGTGTTCAAATACACATACACATACAAAACAACATTATATTGGTCAATTTAAATAACACACACCTGACACCCATACACATACCACACCCATCCACTCACACCACTATAAAACACACACCCACATTACCCACAACACTTTACGACTACAAATAATTGTCACCAGAGAGAGACAGCAAGACCACTGACACAACCCGAGCCACATACCGCTTCCACATATACACCATTCACGCACCCCACATCACACACAACAACACATTACCTTACACACCCTCACCTACACACCTTACACAACCACCATGGCACCACAAAGACACCCCTGATTCTCAGAGGAGGAGCTAAGGGTCATGGTGGGGGAAATCATCAGGGTAGAACCTCAGCTATTTGCCTCAGCTATTTGGAGCACAGGTGCAGCAGATATCAATAGCTAGGACGATGGAGCTATGGCAGAAGATCGCGGACAGGGTCAACGCCGTGGGACAGCACCCAAGAACTAGGGATGACATCAGCAAGAGGTGGAATGACCTCCGGGGCAAGGTACATTCCAGAGTAGCAAGACACCAACTTGCTGTACAGAGGACTGGTGGTGGACCCCCACCTCCTCCCCCACAACTAATAACATGGGAGGAGCAAGTCTTGGCAATCATGCATCCTGAGGGCCTGGCCCGAGTAGGAGGAGGACTGTACTCTGGTAAGTCGACTCTCTACTACTACTCTCCTACCTGCATGCCATTGCATACCCTCACCCTCACTCCCATCACTCCACCACCTTCCACACACCCTACCTTCACATCACACTCATTCAAATGCCAAGCCCTGCATGCACCGCCAATGCATGTACATCACTCACAGCCCTGCATGGACACCTATCACCAAAGCATGCACACTAGAGAGAATCAGCTAGCCAACCATATACCAACTTACACAAGTGAAAGCTGCCAGGGCAATTACAACCAAAAAGGCAACCCATTGATGCACAAGATGGCACACACAGAAACAATAACACATCATTTACATCCCCACAGGTATCCCAGCCAATGTCACAGTAGAAAAGGTGCCAACATTATCCAGTCCCCCAACTGAAGAGGCCCACAGTAATGACAGCAGCTCTGGTTGCCTGGATCTGGATGACCAACCCGGCCCACCAGGGACCTCTGGACAGTCGGTTACCCAGGCCCAGTCACACAACACCACAGAGCTTCCCCATCTGGAAACACCACCACAGCACCCACCCAGCGTACCCACACCTCTGTCCCAGGATACGTCAATCAGCAGTTTGTCTTCCTCTACAGGGACCGGGGCACATCTCATACCCAAGACAATCAGGGACCTGGGGTCAGTGGCAGTGGGCACACAGTTCAGGGGACAGAGGCACAGGACAACAGGGAAACTGGGAGGACTGCTGTGCACCAGGGGGAGGACAGGCCCGGGGAACCAACTCTCCAGGAGGCACTCACGGAGATCCTGGGAGCATGTCAACATTCCCAGGGCACAATGGGCCAGAGCCTGGAGAATGTGCAGGAGAACAGGTGGCTGCAGGAGGGACAGTACCAGGGAATCAGGGAGGACTTGCAGGCCATCTACAACACCCTGGTCTCCATTGCAGGGGTGTTGGCAGACATGGCCAACATTATGAGGGAGGCAATCTCACAACGGCGGGCCCTGCCACTAGCTAGACATCTGAACTGCCTTCCACCTCCGTTGCCACTAGTGGACGGGAGGCCCCGCCACAGGACTCACAGGCCACCAGCACCCCTTCCTCTGCAGAAGGAGAACCACCCCGCAAACGTTCCCTGTGATCCAGGCAGAAGCCAGAGACTATTACCATGACCCCCGCTAGGACATGAGACTCTCCTGATTGTCACCCTTCTGTCCCACTCTGTCACCCTGTCCACCTTGAACTGCCATTGCTCCCATTCCTATGTCCCCATGGACAATGCACGTGTGCTACAAATAGATTGGAACAATACCCTGAACTTTTCTCCATCATCACCCCATCCCAATGCACTTGCCCCTCTTCTTGTTAGCACTTCAATAAACACCCTTGGAAAAAAACCAAGTATGGCGTATGTTACATTTTTAAAGTATGTATTCGCTTAACCAGGTTCAAACATTGCAATTCAACTGTACAGTAATTGTGCACATAGGGAAGACCTGTAGTTGGCTGCAGTGATCACACCAGGAGCAACAGTGGGGCACCAACATCTGCAAAATGAATTGTTAAAGGGTACAGTAAGTGGGCATAGAAGTGGGAAATAACAGCATGCCAGTACCAAAGATATTCAAAATAATGGCAATGAAATGTTAAGTAACACTGTCTTACCTGTGTGTCATTGGAGGTATTGTCTGATCACTGCTGTTCTGTTGTCCTCATCCTCATCCTCTGCCTCCTCATCCTCACTGTCCACAGGGTCCACTGCTGCCACACGGGCATCTCCAGCCTCCTCCTCCTGCAGAAAAGACACATGGCATCTCAAGGCAAGGTTGTGCAAAATGCAGCATGCCACGATTATCTGTCAGAGCTTCTTGGGTGAGTAGCACAGGGATCCACCTGTTAGATGGAGGCACCTGAACCTGGCCTTCAGGAGGCCAAGGGTTCTTTCGATTATCCTTCTTGTTCGCCCATGTGCCTCACTGTAACGTTTTTCTGCCCTTGTCCTGGCATTCCTTCACAGGGGTCAGTAGCCATGATAGGTTGGGGTAACCAGAGTCACCTGCAAATATCGAGGGACAACATTTAGCCACACACTGTTCCATGTGCCCCACAGCATACTCATACACCAACATCTACTGGGTGGGAACAAGGGCTCACCTATTAGCCACACCCGGTGCCCCTGTAGTTGGGCCATCACATTTGGGATGCTGCTATTCCTCAGGATAAAGGCATCATGCACTGACCCAGGATACTTAGCACTGGCATGGGAGATGTACTGGTCCGCCAAGCACACCATCTGTACACTCATGGAGTGGAAACTCTTACAATTTCTGAACACCTGTTCATTGGTACGGGCGGGACAAATGCAATATGAGTACCATCAATCGCCCCAATTATGTTGGGGATATGTCCCATTGCATAGAAGTCAGCCTTCACTGTGGCCAAATCCTCCACATGGGGGAAAACAATGTAGCTGCACACTCTGGTCAGCACTATTGAGAACATTGGCTGTGACATTCCTGCTGCCACGCAACTCTGTCACTTGGAAGGAACCAGTGCCAGGAAATGGAGCACAGATAGAACTTGCACAAGAGGGGGGATACCAGTGGGGCGACGGATAGCAGATATCAGGTCAGGCTCCAATTGGCCACACAGCTCTGTGATGGTGGTATATCTCCATCTCCTATTCATCCGCAGCAGAAGCAATCTAAGGGACAAAAGAGTGAGGAACTGGTCACAAACTAACCATTGGAGCCACAACAGTACAATGCATGATGTCAATTTGTAACGGGTAATTGGGATTTGTCCTGTATGTCCAAATATAAACTGTGACGCAGTTATTATCCAGGACCTGCCCCCGCGAAATGGCGTCCGCCTGTCCTGTGTGGAGGGACAGGTGGAAGTGAGGTAATTCCCCTGACGTGACCGCCATTTTCTTTCTGATCACTAACTTGCTACCTGACCTTCTACAGGAGAGGACCTACACTGCTTGTGCTGCTGTGCCCTGTGTCTGGAACCTACCATGGCCCGTGTGACTGGGGAAAGGGCCTCTGCCTTCACCTCGGCAGAGTTGGAGCGACTGGTGGATGGCATCCCACCCCAGTACGGACTGCTGTATGGGCCTCCAGACCAACAGGTGAGTACACTGTGGGCACGATGCATGTGGCATGAATGCATGGAGTGGTGTGTGTGAAGGCCTTGTGTAAGGGTGGTGTGTGGAAGTCCTCTGGGCGGCATATTGGTTTTGTGCTGGGCCATGTGTACGGAAATGGTGATGTGAAGGGGTATGGTGGGCCATAAGTGTAACAGGCAGGACTGTCTGACTGATACTATTTTCCTGTGTGTATTACCTCTGCAGGTCAGCGCCCATCAAAAGAAGGGTATATCATGTGCCATCACCAAGGACATGCAGGCCCTGGGGGTCTACGGCAGGCTGAGCACCCTCTGTTGGAAACAGTGGAAGGACCTGAGACGATAGGCACTGAAAACGGTGGAAGCCCAGCTGGGGATGGCCTGCCAATGAGGAAGGTGTGCCCGTCAAACCCTGACCCCCCTGATGGCCCGCATACTGGCGGTGGCCTATCCAGAGCTTGATGGGCGCATGAGGGCATCACAGCGGCCACAAGGGGGTTAGTACAGTGCCCATCATTACAACTTACGCATGATAGGGTGGTATCCGGGTGGGGGATGTGTGTCAGTGGGTGCTCCTAGCCCAGGCCTGGCATTGCAGAGTAGGTACCCTGGTGGCAAGGGTCCTGAAGGGATATTCCTTCTACCTAGCTCGTAGGCATCCACAACTGGTCAGGGCTGTGTGGGTCCTAGGTGTGCTGTATTTGGCAGTGTGTGACCCTCCCCATGCCTTGTTGGCTAGCAAAGTAACTGGTAGTGCAATGATTAGTGAGTAGGGCTGTTCCCTGTATGTGAGAGTGGTGTGGACACCAACGGTGGTGTTGGTGCAACCATTGACCAGGTGTATCCTTTGTCTCTTCCCCCCCTTTTTGTTTTGTCACCCTGTGCATTAGCATCATCAGGCAGATGAGCTGAGGCACCGGCTAAGGAGGGAGCTGCATCCCACAGGACGCAGGAGGCTAAGTCCACTGACGCTGAGGGCACCAGTGGGACAGAGGGCGAGGGGAGCATCACAGCAGAGACTGGAGGGGACAGCTCAGACACAGATACCTCCTCGGATGGAAGCTCTCTAGTGGTGGCGGACACTTCTGTGACCACCCCAGCTACAGGTAAATCCACCACCCCCTTGCCTACACTGCTCTCCCAGCAGCCACTCATTGAGGTGCCCGCTCACCCAGGAGGGTGGGCATCTCCTTCGCCCCAGGCACCTCAGGCCCTGCCCCAGTGAACCCTGCTGCCCTGAGTAAGGAGGCTATTGACCTCCTGAGATCCATCTCTGTAGGGTAGTCAACCATTGTGAATGCCATCCAGGCAGCAACAAACTAATGCATTTCTGGACGGCATTCACACTAGCTTGGCGGCCCAACAGAGATCGATCCAGGCTCTGGCCTCCTCTCTGATGGCAGCCATTGTCTCTGTTTCCACCCTCCCCCCTCTAACTTCCTCCTCCCAATCCCATTCCTCTCAACCCCAACCTATACCAAGCACACAGGCAGACGAGCATGTACACAAAACAACACACAAGAGTGGCACTGGCAAACACAAGCACCACACATCATCCTACAGGCTCTCACACAAACACCATCCAGACGCAGACATACCAACATCCACAATTTCCACTGTCTCCCTCTCCTCCTCCTCCACCTCCCTCCAAGTTCCATCCACACTCACACCTGCATGCACTACATCCTCATCCGCTACCAGCATCACCACTACACCTAGCAGAACACACACCTCACTGGCAGACACCTCTACAACAGCCATGCACACGTCCCCTGTGTCCTCTCCCACTGTGTCTGTCACCCCCTCCTAAAGTACACAAATGCAAGCACCCAACAGCCATCCACCTCACAACAGCATCCAGCCCATGCACATGCACCCAAAATCATCAGACACACACCTCCTACAACCACTCCCTCTTCCTCCACTCCCAAACCTTCTCCCTCTTCCCGCTCCAATGTCCCTAAGAAGCTTTTAATTTTCACTATTGACCTCTTCCCTACCCCTCCTCCCCGTCCTTCACGTCTGGCCAGGGTAGCAAAAACCCAGGCAAGTACCTCAGCCAACCAGTGCACGGGCCCAGTAATCTCCACACCCACTTGTGGTGGGAAAGGATCCAGGACACTTGTGCAGAGGGTGAAGGAGCCAGCCCCAGCTGGTGCCAGGAAGGGCAAGGAGCCAGCCCCAGCTGCTGCCAGGAAGGGCAAGGAGCTAGCACTAGCAGGTAGGAAGGACAAGGGGCATGGGGCAGGGACTCAGACAGAGCCCCAACCACCAATCATGGTTGTGCAGCCGTCCAAGGCTGCAGGGGACGGTCTGGAGCCTCCCCCCACCAGCAGCAGCACCACCACCACCATTGGACAGCCGTCCGAGGCTGCAGGGGATAGGCTGGAGCCTCCCGCCACCAGTAGCAGCAGCACCACCACCACTACCATCAGTGGGCAGCCGTCCGAGGCTGCAGGGCATGGGCTGGAGCCTCCCCCCACCAGCAGCAGCAGCACCACCACCACTCAGCAGCCGTCATCGCCGGCAGACGGTATGTAATCCTGCGTCCAAGGGCTGCTGTGCGGCCGGCCCCCTGCAAATCCAAGGGGTATGACACCCACCTGAGAGACTGTGACCTTGCACTCCACAGATCAGGAGCAAAGGGCACAATGCCCCCTCCAGAACCAGTGGGTAAGACACCCACCAACCCCAGCCTCTCAAGGATCAAGAGCACAGGGCACGATGCCCCCTCCAGAACAGTGGGGAAGACACCCACTTGAGAGACTGTGGCCTTGTACTCCCCAGGACCAAGCACAGGGCATGTTGCCCCCTCCAGAGCAAGTGGGCAAGTCACCCACTTGAGAGACTGTGGCCTTGCACTCCCCAGGACAGAGTACAGGGCATGTTGCCCCCTCCAGAGCAAGTGGGCAAGTCACCCACTTGAGAGACTGTGGCCTTGCACTCCCCAGGACAGAGCACAGGGCATGTTGCTCCCTTCCCAGAGCAAGTGGGCAAGTCACCCAATTGAGAGACTGTGGCCTTGCACTCCCAGGACCAAACACAGGGCACGTTGCCCCTTCCAGAACCAGTGGTATTGTTTCATCTGCCGACTGAGGTGCCCCTGTTCCCTGTCCCCCTGAGGTGCCTGCCTATTTACCAACTTATGCCCCTGCAGTGTTCTCTCTGTGTTGATGCAGGTGATAAGTGGGGCCTTGGACTTTGGCCTGTGGCCCTGTGGCCCACGCACACTGAGGACTGGGCAGTTTCCCTTGAACTGTACATTTGTAGATACCAGTTACATTGCATATTTCTTCTTTATACTTTGTTGATCTTATTACACTCACTTTAGTATATTCCTGTTGTCCTTGCATTATTCATCCGAGGTACAGGGTATACATGTTTTATTACTGCAGCTGATTGTGTGTATGATGTTGGGGTGGGGGTGTTGTGTGTGTGTGTCACTCTCTTCCCCCCCCTTGTGTGCTAGGCGGCTGTACTCACCGTCGTCATCGTTGGTGTTCGTGGTGGAGCAGCACACAGAAAATTATTGGGAAGACATGCAGCTCGGGCTCCATGGTGGCGTGGTTGTACCCTGTATCTCCAATGGTGAGTCCTTTCACTTTTGTGCATTGTTTCTGCCAGGGTTTTGTTGTCGTTGGTACCGTCCCGGAAACGGTGGAGGATTGCAGGGTCTTAATATGGTGGGCGGGACGTTGGCTTCCGCCTGGCTGTAGGCGACTACTGCTGTGGTAGCTGTTGTTTCTGCCCTGACGGTCGGTGTGGTAAAGTGGCTGTCTATCTGAGTTCGCACAGCCACTTTATCACCGACCGCCAGGGTTGTAATGAGGGCCTATGTCTACTGCTGGGCCTAGCTCTGAGGTCATGGGTACTCCCTATGAGGGCATGACCTTCAAAGAACTCAAGGGGCTTTGCTCAGAGAGGAGCTTAGATGTGGGAAGAACCCAAACAAAAATGTTCTTATGAGACTCCTTTTTCAGGAAGACCAGGAAAAGACTGGTAACCAGGGGTCCCATGGTCCCGCTCCAGGTGATAGAGAGCTCAGGAAACTGACACTGGAGGAGGCCAGGCTGAGGCTGCAGCAGCAACAGCTAGCCCTAGATAGGGAGGCCTTGGCTGTGGAGAGAGAGAGAGGCAGGGATTGGGGTTAGTTCCCCATGGTGGCAGCAGCAGCGATTTCAGGAATTATGGTGTTAGGGAGAATGCTTTTTGAATTCAGAAATCTTCATAAAAGTGTTCCCCCTTACAAGGATGGGGATGACATCTATAAGTGGTTCGGTGCACTTGAGAGGGCCTGTAAGATTCACAGGGTCCCTCAAGGGCAGTGGGCTGCTATTCTGTGGTTGTCCTTTTCTGGCAAAGGGAGAGATAGACTTCTCACTGCCAAGGAAGAAGATTCAGATAACTATAGTGTTGTCAAGACAGCTCTCTTGGATGGATTTGGCTTAACCACTGAACAATATAGAATAACGTTTAGAGAGACCAGAAAAGAGTCTCCACAAGATTGAATGGACTTTGTGGACTGATCTGTGAAGGCTTTAGAAGGGTGGTTACATGGCTGCAAAGTGTCTGACTATGAGGGTCTTTATAATCTAATTCTGAGAGAGCATTTTCTGAATAACTGTGTGTCTGATTTGTTGCACCAGTTCTTGGTAGACTCAGATCTGATGTCTCCCCAAGAATTGGGAAAGAAGGCAGACAATTGGGTCAGAACAAGGGTGAGCAGAAAAGCTCATACAGGGGGTGACAAGGGCAAGAAGAAGGATGGTAAGTCTAATGACAGAGGTGGGGACAAGGATCAAAAGCAAGAGTCTTCATCAGGCCCACAAATATCCTCTGGGGGTGGGCCTACAGGGACACAGGTGCCAGTGCCACAATGGTAATGGGTATACTGGTAGCCCTTAAGCAACACCTACTTGGTCATCAGTACCAAGTGACTGACGCCCACAATAACACTGTTAGCTATCCCAAGGCTGTTGTGAATCTCAACTGAGGGGTGGGGGGGGTTACTGCTCCCAAGAAAATTGTGGTGGCCACTGATCTACCAGTAGAGTGTCTACTGGGTAATGATTTGGAGACTTCAGCTTGGGCTGAAGTGGAGTTGGACGCTCATGCAGCAATGCTGGGCATTCCTGGGCACATCTTAGCTTTAACCAGGGCTCAGCCCAAGAAGCAAAAAGGACAGGGAAACTTGGATCCTGGAACAATGGACCAAGTGCTCCCAAAAAGTAGGGGTAGAAAGGGTAACCCCTTATCCACTATCCCTCCCTCCACTGAAGATTCCCCTTTTGATGAGGAGGAGTCTTCTTCCTGTACAGAACCTACACCAGAGGAGCTTCAGACTGACACAGCTGAGCTTTTGGGTGCAGGGGGGCCTGCCAGGGAGGGGTTGAGTGTGGCACAGCAGACCTGTCCCACACTTGAGGGTTTGAGACAGCAAGCTGTTAAACAGGAAGCAGAGGATGTCAGTGACTCTCACAGAGTGTAATGGGAAATAATCTCCTTTATACAGAGGCAAGGGACCCAAAACCTGGTACTGCCAGGAGACTGGTCATTCCCTTGCAATATGGGGAGTTTCTTCTGACACTAGCACATGACATTCCCCTTGCTGGACATTTGGGGCAAAGCAAAACCACTAGATATCCAAAAGCAATTCCTCTGAGGACCACTACAGTTCCTGCAGTGGTACAGGCCCTCCTGGGAATATTTTCCAGGGTGGGCTTCACAAAAGAGGTGGTGTCAGACAGAGGTAGTATCTTCATGTCTGCATACCTGAAAGCAATGTAGAAAGAGTATAGGGTAGCTTACAAGTTCAACACACCTTACCATCCCCAGACAAATGGGTTGGTTGAGAGATTTAACAAAACTCTCAAAGGTCTGATTATGGGACTATCTGAAACGCTCAGAAGGAGATGGGATGTCCTAGTACAATGCATCCTTTTTGCCTGCAGGGAGGTACCCCAGAAGGGAGTGGGCTACAGCCCATTTGAACTTCTTTTTGGTCATCCTGTTAGGGGTCCATTAGCGTTTGCCAAAGAGGGGTAAGAGCAATCCTTGAAGCTTCCTAAACAAGACATAGTGGATCATGTACTTGGCCTAAGATCTAGAATGGCTGAGTACATGAAAAAGGCTACTCAAAACCTTCAGGCAAGCCAAGAGGTATAAAAACAATGGCATGACCATAAGGCTGTCCTGACTGAGTACCACCCAGGACAGAAGGTGTGGGTACTGGAGCCTGTGGCACCCAGAGCACTCCAGGACAAATGGAGTGGCCCACATCTGATAGTGAAAAAGAAGGGTGAGGTCACTTATTTAGTGGACATAGGCACTCCCAGAAGTCCTCTTAGAGTACTTCATGTGAACCACCTGAAACCCTACTATGATAGAGCTGTCTTAACCCTACTCATGGCCACTGATGAGGGACAGGAAGGTGAGAGTGACCCTCTCCCTGATATCTTCTCCAACACTGCAGCTGAAGGCTCAGTGGAAGGAGTTGTTCTGGCAGATTGTCTTTCTGAAGAGCAGAAGGAGGATTGCAGGATCCTCCTAGGCCAATTCTCCTAGACAGTTTACCTGTCAAAAGTAAGATTTATAGACACCCTGACCATGTCAGGGACTGCATTAAGTCTGAAGTTCTGAAAATGTTGAACCTAGGAGTAATTGAGCACTCAGATACTCCCTGGGCCAGCCCAGTGGTGCTAGTACACAAGCCTCATTCTCAGAATGGTAAGAAGGAGATGAGGTTTTGTGTAGATTATAGAGGGTTCAATACAGTCACAAAGACTGATGCTCACCCTCTACCCAGGGCAGATGAGCTTATAGATACACTGGCATCTGCCAAGTATCTCAGCACTTTTGACTTGACTGCAGGGTATTGGCAGATCAAGCTATCAGAAGAGGCTAAACCTAAAACTGCTTTCTCTACCATTGGAGGACATTATCAGTTCACTGTCATGCCCTTTAGTTTGAAGAATGCACCTGCCACATTTCAGGCTGGTGAATACAGTCCTCCAAGGTCTGGAAGCTTTCAGTGTAGCATATCTTGATGATATTGCTGTATTCAGCTTCACCTGGGATGACCAACTGGCCCACCTCTGGAAAGTTTTGGAGGCCCTGCAAAAGGCAGGCCTCACTATCAAGGCTTCAAAGTGCCAGATAGGGCAGGGGAAGGTGGTTTATCTGGGACAGCTAGTTGGTGGGGAATAGATTGAACCACTACAGGGGAAGATCCAGACTATTTTAGACTGATCTCCCCCTACAACACAGACCAGGTCAGAGCCTTTCTTGGTCTCACTGGGTATTACAGGAGGTTTACTAAGAATTATGGCTCAATTGTTGCCCCTCTTAATGACCTCACCTCTAAGAAGATGCCTAAAAGGGTATTGTCGACAGCTACCTGTCAGAAAGCTTTTGAGGACCCTAAGCAGGCTATGTGTACTGCACCTGTCCTAAAAAGCCCAAACTATTCAAAGACGTTTAATGTCCAGACAGATGCTTCAGAGGTAGGGGTTGTGGCTGTGCTATCACAACTCAATTCAGAGGGCCAGGATCAACCTGTTGCTTTTATTAGTAGAAGGTTGTCCCCTAGAGAAAAGCGTTGGTCATAGAGAGGGAGGCCTTTGCCGTGGTTTGGGCCCTGAAGAAGCTGAGACCATGCCTCTTTGGTACTCACTTCGTAGTTCAGACAGACCACAAACCTCTCTTATGGTTAAAACAAATGAAAGATGAAAATCCTAAATTGTTGAGGTGGTTGATTTCCCTACAGGGGATGGACTTTACAGTGGAACATAGACCTGGGAGTAACCACGCCAATGCAGATGGACTCTCCAGATATTTCCACTTAGACAATGAAGACTCATCCGGGCAAGGTTAGCCTTATTGTCCCTCGTTTGGGGGGAATGTTGTGTAGGAAAGTACCCTCTTTTTTGGCATGTTACCCCCAATTTCTCCCTGATGTCAATGTGTTTGACTGTGTCACTGGGATCCTGCTAACCAGGACCCCAGTGCTTATGCTCTCTCTCCTCTAAATGTTGTCACTGCATACTGGTAACCCAGTATTTCATCCCAAATTGGCATACTGGACATAAGTTGTTAGTATATAGTACTTAGGGACCCAGAGCATTGGGGTTCCAGGGGATCCCTATGGGCTGTAGCATTACTTTTGCACACCATAGGGAGCCCATGCAAAGGCTTCTACAGGACTGCCATTGCAGCCTGTGTGAAATGGTGCATGCACCCTTTCACAGCCATTTACACTGTATCAGGTCACATATAAGTCACCCATATACCAGGCCTTCCAACTCTGAAGGCTGGGTGCAGAGTACCTGTGTGTGAGGGCACCCCTGCACTAACAGAGGTGCCCCCACATCATCCAGGACCACTTTCCCAGACTTTGTGAGTGCGGGGATGCCAGTTTATGCGTGTACTGGACATAGGTCAATACCTATGTCCAGCTTCACAATAGTAACTCTGAATATGGCAATGCAAGGTGTCTAACATCTTGGAATTATACCTCAATTCTGATTCTGACATTGTTTGTATAATTCCATGCACTCTGGGGGCTCCACAGTGGACCCCCCAAGTACTGCCATACTAGACATCTGAGGTTTTCCAGGCAGTCCCAGCTGCTGCCACCTCACAGACAGGTTTCTGCCCTCCTTTTGCTCAAGCAGCTCGAGCCCAGGAAGGCAGAACAAAGCATTTCCTTTGGGAGAAGGGTGTACCACCCTCTCCCTTTGGAAATAGGTGTTACAGGCAGGGGAGGGGTAGCCTCCCAGAGCCTCTGGAAATGCTTTGAAGGGCACAGATGGTGCCCTCATTGCATAATCCAATCTACACCGGTTCACGAACCCCCAGCCCCTGCTCTGGGGTGAAACAGGACAAAGGAAAGGGAAGTGACCACTCCCCCAAGGGTGGTGCTTAGAGCTCCTCCAGAGTTTCACTGGGTTTTTCCATCTTGGATTCCAAGGTGGTGGGGCACTCTGGAAGCATCTGAGTAGCCAGTCCCAGCAGGTGATGTCAGACCCCTCCCCTGATAGGTGCTTACCTTTGTAGCTGATCAATCCCCCTTTCAGGGCTATTTAGGGCCTGTCCTCTGTTTCCTCAGATTAGGATTGCAAGCCTCCAGCAGGAATCCTCTGCATCCTTTACTTCACCTTCTACTGACGAAACTGCATCTGGATCCTCCAGGAACTCTACAAACTGCAACAAAGAAGCAAAGATGACTTCTGCAACATTGTATCTTCAGCTCCTGCCAGCAACTGCAACTGTTTCCAGGTCGTGCATCCTCCAAGGACTGCCTATCTTCAGCCTGCACCAGAAGAACAAAGGAATCTCCCTTGGAGTGAAGGAGTCCCTTCCCTGCTTCAGCAGGCTCCCCTCTGCAACCATGATCAGTGGCTTGGGTCCCCTCTCCTGACAAAGTATGTGGATCGAGCATCACAGGTGGTGGTTCCGATGGTCCTGACATCCTACTATCCAACTTTGGTGGAGGTAGGAGCTTGCCTCCCCACGTAAAACAGTACCCCCGTGCACCACATGTTTTGCAGTTGCCAAGGCTTGTTGACATCCTTCCACGAAGTGCACTGTGCAGCTCCAGCCCCCATCTCTCTATCCTGTGATGCACAGCTTCCTGCGTGGTTCTCCGGCCGCGTGGGATCCCTTTGTGTAGTGCTGAGAGGGCCTCCTTTTGCACCTTCTTTGTCCCTGTGCTGTGGAACTCTTGTGCACGCTGCCTGGTCTTCTGAGGGCTCCCCTAGTTGCTGAGAGCCCCCTCTGTCTCCTCCTCCTGGGTAGAGGCCACCAGGTCCCTCCTGGTCCTGGGCAGTGCCATTGTCTGCTACCCGTAACCTTTGCATGTGCCAAGGCTTGTTGGTGGAATCCAGCGACGCAAATGAGACTGCAATCATCCATCCAGCATGGGACATCATCCACACTAACTAGGAACCCGCATCCATCTTCTTGGGTGCAGTACTGACTGTTCTTCTTCACTGGTGGTTCTTCTTTTGCACCTTCTTCCGGGTTAGCAGGGCTTCCTGTTCTCCCTGGACTCTTCAGTGCTTCTTGGACTTGGCCCCCTTCCTCTACAGGTCTTCAGGTCCAGGAATCCATTGTTGGTTTCTTGCAGTCTCTTCCGGTTCTTGCAAAATCTTCTACCACGTGTTCTTGTGTGTTCTAGAAAAGTTACTGTGATTTACTCCTGCTTTCCTGGGCTCTGGGGTGGGTTCTATTACGTACCTTTGGTGTTTTCTTACACTCCCAGCACCCCTCTACACACTACACTTGCCTAGGTGGGAAACTGACTTTCGCATTCCACTATTTTAGTATATGGTTTGTGTTCCCCCAGGCCCATTTCTAACTTGTGATTTTCACAAATTGCACTGTTTTTTCACAGTTTTACAGCTATTCCTGCATTCTAGTGTGTATTCTGTGTATATTACTTACCTCCTAAGGGAGTACAGTCTCTAAGGTATTTTTGGCATTTGTGTCACAAAAATAAAGTACTTTTATTTTTGTAACACTGAGTATTTTCTTTCATGTGTGTGAGTGCTGTGTGTCTACAGTGGTATTGCTTGAGCTTTGCATGTCTCCTAGTTAGGCCTTGGCTGCTCATCCATGCTACCCCTGGAGAGCCTGTCTTCTAGACACTGACTACATTTCACTAATAAGGGATAACTGGACCTGGTATAAGGTGTAAGTACCTTAGGTACCCACTACAAACCAGGCCAGCCTCCTACAGTTATAAATTAGTCAAAATACAGCATTTGTTTTTAAATGGGAAAAAAGTGTTGCAGAAGAAAGCATGTGTTTTTTCCCCTGAAAATGGCATCAACAAAGGGTTTGTGGTGCTAAAAATCACCATCTTCCCAGATTTCAGAAACAGGCAGACTTGAATCAGAAAACCACATTTTTCAACACAATTTTTGCATTTTACTGGGACATACCCCCCTTTTTACTATTTTTTGTGCTTTCAGCCTCCTTCCAGTTAGTGACAGAAATGGGTGTGAAAACAATGCTGGATCCTGGACAGCTAAACATTTCTGAAAAGTAGACAAAATTCTAAATTTAGGAGAAAGTAATAGCTAAAATAAAACAAATATTGAAATTAAGGTGAAAAAAGAGCCATTTCTGTCCACGTTTTCTTTTATAACTGGTTTCCGTCTATGGCAAATTTTTGAAAGCAATATACCGTTATGTCTGCTGGACTCTTCTGGATGCAGGCATACATAGGGCTTGTAGGATCATCAAGAACCCTAGGAGCCCAGAGCCAACAAATGAGCAACACTTTGCCGTGGGTTTTCATTGTATGAGGGGTATACAGCAATTCATTTGGTGAAATAGAAAGAGTGAAAAATAGGTATCAAGGAAACATTTATATTTCCAAAATGAGCACAAGATAATGTATTCAGAAGCAGTGGTTATTTGCACATCTCTGAATACTGGGGTCCCCATACTAGTATGTGAACTATAGGGCATTTTTCAAATAGACTTCTTTTTTACACACTGTCTTACATTTGGAAGGAAACAATGTAGAGAAAGACAAGGGGTAATAACACTTGTTCCTCTATTCTGTGTTCCCCCAGGTCTCCCGATAAAAATGGTACAACACTTTTGTGGGCAGGCCTAGTGCCCGCAACAGGAAACGCAACATGGACACATCACATTTTTACATTGAAATCTTAGGTGTTTTTGGAAAGTGCCTAGCTGTGGGTTATGGCCTCTAGCTCAGCCGACAACTAGGGAAACCTACCAAACCTGTCCATTTTTTAAAACTAGACACCTACAGAAATCCAGGAGAGGGTGACTTGTGGGGCTCGGACCAGGTTCTGTTACCCAGAATCCTTTTCAACATTTAAAAACTGGCAAAAAAATACTTTTCCCTCACATTTCGGTGCTGCAGAGTTCTGGAATCTGAGAGGAGCCACAAACTTCCTTCCACCCAGCATTCTCCCAAGTCTCCTAATAAAAATGGTACCTCACTTGTGTTGGTAGGCATAGTGCCTGCGACAGGAAGCACCCCAAAACGCAACATGGACACATAAAATCTTTACATTGAAAACTGACTTGTTTTTTTAAAAGTGCCTAGCTGTGGATTTTGGTCTCTAACTCAGCCGGCACCTAGGAAAACCTACCAAACCTGTGCATTTTTTAAAACTAGACACCTACGGAAACCCAGGATGGGGTAACTTGTGGTGCTGTCACCAGGTTCTGTTACCCAGAATCCTTCGCAAACTCCAAAATTTGGCCCAAAAAAACTATTTTTCCTCACATTTCAGTGATAGAAAAGTTCTAGAATCTGAGACTAGCCACAAATTTTCTTCCACCCAGCATTCCCTTAAGTCTCCCGATAAAAATGGCACCTCACTTGTGTGGGTAGGCCTAGTGCCCGTGACAACAAATGCCCCAAAACACAACATGGACAGATCAAATTTTTCTTATGAAAACTGACCTGCTTTTGCAAAGTGCCTAGCTGTGAAATTTGACCTCTAGCTCATCCGGCACCTAGGAAAACCTACCAAATCTGGATATTTCTGAAAACTAGA
This sequence comes from Pleurodeles waltl, assembly GCF_031143425.1. Lineage (NCBI taxonomy): Eukaryota > Metazoa > Chordata > Amphibia > Caudata > Salamandridae > Pleurodeles > Pleurodeles waltl. Next base: position 1,256,940,369 of record NC_090444.1, read on the forward strand.
CACCTAGGGGAACCCAGGATGGGGTAACTTGTGGTGCTCTTACCAGGTTCTGTTACCCAGAATCCTTAGTAAACCTCAAAATTTGGCAAAACAACACTTTTTTCTTACATTTCGGTCATGCAAAGTTCTGGAATCTCGGGGAAGCAACAAACTTTCCTCTACCAAGCATTCCCCACATCTCACGATAAAAACAGTACCTCACTTGTGTGCGTAGGCATAGTGCCCACAACAGAAAACTACCTGTTTATGCGGAGGCCTGCATTTTTGGTCCTGGGTTCAGCATCCCTCTAGGGAAAGCTACTAAACCCAGACATTTCTGAAAACTAGACACCCAAGGGAGTCCAGGGAGGTGTGACTTGCATGGATACCCCAGCGTTTTCTTATCTAGAATCCCCAGCAAACCTCAAACTTAGATAAAAAATCACATTTTCCCCACATTTCTGTGTGGGATTTCCGCACGGCACAAATTTCCTACCACCCAATGTTCCCCTCAGTCTCCAGATAACCAAGATACCTCACTTGTGTAGGTGGGCCAAGTGCTTGTGACAAGGAATAGCCAAAAACTTGGCAAAATTGAGGGGGAACCTAAGCGGGTCCAAAAGGGTAGTTTGAAAAAAAAAGTTTTTAGGCTGACAAGTGGGGCAGAATTGTTATCGGTATTGATGCAACAATGCTGGGTGGTAGGAATTTTGTGGATTCTTGCAGATTCTGGAAGTTTCCATCACACAAATGTGGGTAAAATGTGTGATTTCAAGCAAAGTTGGAGGTTTTCAGGGCATTGTGGGTAAGAAGATTGTGCGGGTACATGTGAAGCACACCACCCTGGACTCACCCAGATGTTTAGTTTTCAGATGTGTCTAGGTCTCATAGATTTTTCTACATGGCAACGTCCCAAAGTCCAAAAAGTGCAGCCCTCACCATTCCAAGTGGGATGATTTTGAGAGCCAAGCTCTCATGGCCCACATGTAAAATCAAAACCCAAAATAATCAAATGTCCTCTTGCTTGCCGTTGGGATAAGATCTTTTAGTGTGCAGGGGGCGAGGTGAAAGACAGTTACCCCCTTCAGTTGGGGTGGGGGCATAACCGTGTCCATACTGGTTGATAGCCACCACTCTACTTTTCAATTTTATTTTTAATTCCCTGGCCTCTAGTAGGCTTTCTGCCCTCCAGGTAGTGGATCAGGGGTAATTGCCCCATCTTCCCACCTGTGGGCACAATAACTCTCTCACCATTTATTTGGGGTGGGGTTATGGCTCTTTTTTTAAGAGAATTCTTTGCTAGTGTCTAGTGGGCTTTCTGCCCCCCTTGGTGGCAGATGGGCCTAAAAGAAATAGGATAATCTGCCCTCAAGGGGGGACAGAAACAGCCTAAAATAAATTAGCGCCCCAGGGGAGTGACCCTTGTCAAAGGGGTTGCTCCACATCTGTAACAAATAAAATAAATAAAAAATCTATGGTGTCTAGTGGTTTTCGCCCCCTCCCCCACGGGGGCAGCTTGGCCTAATAAAAGTATGCCAATCTGCCTCCAAGGTGGGGCAGAAATGGCCTAAAATAAAATTACACCCCAGGGGAGCGACCCTTGCCCAGGGGTTGCTCCCCTTGCATGAAATTGGCTCAAACAAAATCCCTGGTGTTTAGTGGTTTCTGCCCACCTTGGGGGCAGATTGACCTAAAAACAAATAGGCCGACCTGCCCCTAAGGTGGGCATAAATTACCTAAAATAAATTTCCCCCCAGGGGAGTGATTCTTGTCTAAGGGGTCGCTCCCCATCTGTAAAAAAAAAAAAAATCCCTGGTGGCTAGTGGTTTCTGCCCCCCTTGGGGGCAGATCGGCCTAATTAAAAAAGCCTGATCTGCCCCCAAGGGGGGCAGGAATAGCCTAAATTAAATTTGCCCCCCCCCGGGGGAGCCTAAGGGGTCACTCCCCCTGCATGAAAATGTCACAAAAAAATCCCTGGTGTCTAGTGGTTTCTGCCCCCCTTGGGGACAGATTAGCGTAATAAAAATAGACCAATCTGCCCCAAAAGGGGGCAGAAATAGCCTAAAATAAATTTGCCCCCCAGGGGAGCGACCCTTACCGATGGGGTCATTACCTACCTGTTAAAAAAAAAAAGTAAACAATCCCTGGCATCTGTAGGTCTCTGCCCCCTTGGGGGCTGAAGGGCCTAATTAATATAGGCCGATCTGCCCCAAGGAGGGGCAGAAATGGCTGTATAAAAAAATGCCCCCCTTGGGGAGCGACCTTTGCCCAACGGCTGCTCCCCTTATGTCCATTTCATAAAGAAAAGAAAGTCCCTGGTGTCTAGTGGGTATTTCTGCAGCATGATTGCTATGCAATCGTGCTGCAGAAATGCTCAGAGAGACATGAAAGGAAAGAAAAAGCCTTTCCTTTACTTTCATGCCTCTCTGATCTCCTCCTCCACCTGATTGGAAGATAAATGCAAGTATTTCACTTCCAATGCTTCCAGCGTGATGATGGGGGCGAGCTCTGATGAGGCCAGCGCGCAATCGCATGCTGATGTCATGAGATGTCACTGGGGTGTGTTGGGGGGTCGGTGGTGGAAGGGGAAGTGATTCCCCTTCAATCCCTGCCCAAGGGAAGGGGGTGGGAGGACCACAGAGGGAGCGCTAGCGCTCCACCTGTGGGACGTGTCCAGGACATAACGGTTATGTCTTCGGCACCCAAGCGGTGCAGCCGAGGACGTAACTGTTACGTCTTTGACACCCAAGGGATTAAACCCTTGGTTTTGGGGAAGTTAGAGAGGCTTCCTGTTTCTCCCCACAGGACTCAATCTGATTTTTGAGAGATTTTCTTTCCTACTAGAGATGCTATCACTGTTCTTTATGAACCTGGCACTAAGCATTTAGAGACTTTTGGATTATTTCTGATTTCTACTTAGTACTCTGTAGCTGAGCCTTCACAGCATTTACTGCATTTTTCTATATTGCCAATTTTGAGATTTTAAAAAAAAACTCTTCAACTTTTATCGATCTAGAACTAAGTTATTGAGTGGCCCCAGTTTCAGAGTCACCAGATCCTCGGGGCCAACCACCGTCTTACCGCCTGGAACAATGATCACCTATGAAGGATGAAGGGCAGAAGACTGGAAAATCCAAATAGGCCGCCGGAACAGGAGCTCAGGAAGAAGCTGCTGCTCTGCACCGGAACCTCTGAATAGTGAGCACTGGGAGTTGGGCTGGCTCTCTTTTATAGAGTCTTGGCCCAGCCCAGAACCACGCCCAGGCATGTTGCAGGGAAAGTCTCTGGAAGGCCCTGGAAAGGGGCCACACCCTAACACACTCTGAAAACCTGCAGCAAAACATTGCAAAGGAACAGTATTTGTAAGCATATTAAAAATACGTTTTCAGGATTGAACTCTGCAATGCAAAAGGTTAAACCACAACATATCAGCACAATGCATAAATTACTTTGTTTTGAGAGTGCTGGGTTTTTGCATTTTTGTCGACAATAGAGCGCGTACTGCTCTGGTGTGACAGTACTCCCCTCTCCCAGACGCGCTCTAGGGCCTGGTTTGCTTGGATTAAGACGATGAAAGCGTCTCACAAGTACTGGAGCATGAACATCAGATGCGGAAACCCATGAGTTACTTTCAAGACCATAACATTTCCATGAGATTAAGTACCATAGATTACGCCCTCTCAGTTTAGAATCCAACACTTTCTTGACTTCATATTCTTCTTCCACTTGTACTAGAACAGGAGCTGGATGAGGGTGGACCTTTTGGACTGCCTTTTTCAAGAGGGAAGTGTGGAACACTGGATGAATCCGTAAGGATCTGGGCAATTGTAGTTTATAGGTCACTGGATTGATTTGCTGAAGGACAGTATAAGGACCTATGAATTTAGGGTTAAACATGTGCTTCTTCTTGAAGTCTATATGTTTTGTGGAAAGCCACACTTTGTCACCTGATTGATATTGTGGTCCCTCACAATGTTTCTTGTCATAATGCCTTTTATATTTTTGTTTTGCTTTTTCTAAATGCTGTTGAATCAGTTTCTGGGTTTGATGCAAATGCTGAATGGTTTCTGACACAGCTGGAGTAAGAGAACTTTCTTGAGGAATTGTGATGGGCAAGGTGTCAAGATGATAGCCAGATAAACCAAGGAAGGGTGTAATGCCAATAGAAGTGTGGAATGAGTTATTGTAAGCTAACTCAGCTAACCAGAGCATAGATGTCCAAGAATGAAGTGCCTTTTCAGCGTAGGCACGTAGGTATTGTTTCAAAGTCTGATTTAGTCTCTCCGTTTGGCCATCTGTTTGAGGATGGTGACTAGTAGATAGCGTAGATGTCACTTGGAGTGTTTAACACCATGTCTTCCAGAAATTGGAGGAAAATTGTGACCCCCGATCGGAGAGGATAACCTTTGGCAGTCCAAATATTTGCCAATTCACTAGAAGTGGGCAATTTTTTACAGGCGATGAAATGTCCATATTTCGTGAGACTATCTACTACCACCAGAATTACTGAATGCTGTTGAACCACTGGCAGACCGGTAATAAAGTCTAAAGAAATGTGCCCCCATGGACGACCTGGGGTTGGAAGTGGATCTAACAACCCTTTTGGTTTTGAATGACTTGTTTTAATGCGAGCACAAACTTCACAGTTGTTTACCATTGCTTTTACATCTTTTGTTAGGGTAGGCCACCAAAAATAGCGTTGGATCAGTTCAAGAGTTTTAGGAGTACCTGGGTGACCTGCCATAGGTATAACATGGAACCAAGGAAACACTATCTTACGAAGTTTGGTAGTGGGTACGAACAAACGAGTGTCATAAAAGGGTAAACCTTGGTTGATTGAACTTTTGGGATCTGCGTGGGCCCATGTTTGCCATTTTTCAACAGTGAAAGAGTTGCAAATTTCTTCAAAGAAATCTTCAGTTTTTATGATACATAGAACCTTGTCAGGAGCAATGATAGCTCTGGAGGCTTGAAATGCAGGCAACGTGGTAGACTCTTGACGGGACAAGGCGTCAGCCTTGCGAGTATCTTTACCAGGCTGGAAGGTTACTACAAAATCAAATTCAGCAAAAAAAAGCATCCAGCGTAATTGCTGAGGGGTCAAAAGTCTGGCGGAACTCATGAATTGAAGATTACGATGATCAGTATATACTGTGACAGTGTATTTAGCACCCAACAAATGATGTCTCCATTCTTTAAAGGCGTCACGAATCGCCAGAAGCTCTTTTTCAGCAATGACATAGTTCTGTTCGGCTTCGTTCAACTTCCGAGACATATAAGCTACAGGATGAAGTTGACCAGTGTCTTTATTTCGTTGTGATAAGACAGCTCCTATTGCTACATCTGAAGCATCAGCTTCCACTATGAAAGGTTGATTCGCATCAGGATGAGTCAAGACTGGGGCAGTGGGGAAAGCTTCCTTCAAAGTCGAAAAGGCTTGATCAGCTTCTGGGGACCATACAAACTTTTCTTTCTTTCTTAGTAGCTTAGTGATTGGAGCCACTGTCTGGGAGAAATGATTTATGAACCTCCGGTAAAAATTTGCAAACCCCAGGAAACATTGTACATCACGAACAGTCTTTGGGGTGGGCCAATCAGATACGGGTTTTACTTTCTTTTCTGCCATCACCATACCTTGAGGGGTAAGAATAACCCCTAAAAACTCAACTGTGGTAACATGAAACTCACACTTGGTTAGTTTGCAACATAAATGGTGTTTTCGAAGGGCTGCAAGAATTTTCTTGACATGTTGGACATGTTCGTTTTCATTGTCTGAGTAGATCAAAATGTCATCGATGTAGACTATGGCAAATATGTCGAGGTACTCTCTAAGAATGTCATTCAAGAAAAATTGAAATCCTGCTGGAGCATTACACAGACCAAAAGGCATGACGGTGTATTCAAAAAGGCCATATCTTGTCTTGAACGCTGTTTTCCATTCGTCACCCTCTCTCATTCTGACCAAATGATAAGCACCTCGAAGGTCAAGTTTCGTGTAGATTTTTGCTTTCTTTACTTGTTCCAATAAGATCGGAATTAGGGGCAAAGGATATTTATTCTTGATGGTGACTTTGTTCAAACCCCTATAGTCGATGCAAGTTCGAAGTTCTCCATTAGCTTTTGGAACGAAAAACAAAGGCGAAGCTGCAGGAGATTTAGAGGGGCGAATGAAGCCATTCTCCATAAATTGATCTAGGTATTTTCGTAAATGTTGATTTTCATGTTCAGACAGGGCATATACACGACAGTTGGGAAGTATCGCACCTGGGGCGAGATCAATTTGACAGTCATAAGATCTATGAGGAGGTAGAATCTCTGCTACTTTCTCATAAAATACATCTTTGTAAGATGAATACTGTTTGGGCAGCTGAATTTCTTTCTCCGCGGCAGTCGCTATGTAAGAGTTGCAAACTTTTGGTACTTGAATCTTTTGGAGACATTGTTCGTTACATAGCGCAGATGAGAACACAATTTTTCGTTCTGCCCAATTGATCTCCGGATTGTGATGAGTTAACCATGGCAAGCCGAGGATAATCCCATATTAGGGAGCATGGATCACGTGAAGGATGATTTTCTCTTTATGTTTCTTTCTTTGATTCTTATCTTCACAAATCATCGACAAGGGGATAGTCTGAAGAGTTACCGGACCTCCAGTCAAGAGTTTTCTATCGACTGCCTGGATGATTTCTGGGGTCTTCTTTTCAATACATGGGATCCCCCATGCACAAACCAATTGGACATCAACAAAGTTCCCAGTAGCCCCAGAATCGACTAGAGCTTTTTTCAAATAGATCTTTTTCTTGACCTGAACTCTTATTTCCAGTTTAAGATGTCTAGATTGTGAAGGGTCTACCAGATCCTCAGGGTCTGTGCACGTTCCGAACACGTCCACCACTGAACAGCTCCAAGACTCTGATAGATAAATCACAGAGACTGAGAGAGTTCAAGAGGGGAAGAGGGGATTAGGAAGGGAACAGCTGGGAAGGAGACCTGTAGTAAGAAAAAGGTTAGAACACACAATCTGAAAATTATATCTCCTGAAATCAATAATAGACTATGATTCTAAGCCTAGTCACTCTGAAAACATGAACAATCTAAGAGTTAAGTTTAAAATGATTACGTTTGAAGATGGCTGGATACCTGTAGGGGAGTCAAGATGAATTAAATGAAAACTTTCTTATTCAAGTACTTTCCTTTACATGAGAATCAGAAAAACATTCTGACTAAATTTTAAACCAGTCAGATAAATCCTGTTTTAAGAATGTATACTAGGACCATACAATATTGCATCTAGAAACTCTGGCCTTCTGTGTACTCTTAAAATGTTTCAACACAAATTGCGCATATTGCAGATATATATATAAATAGATAACACCATAAAAGGATTGTGCACCATGAATAACACAATATGGATTCAGGAAACAAATCACATAACTTGTCAACTCGAATATTACATAATAAATATCTTAGAATAGTGGCTATACAATAAACAACATGAAATAAACTCGAGGAGAGAATTGTGCGTCTTGCCGATTCGAGTGTCACCATGTAAAATACCAAGAAATGGTAACACGCAATGAATATCAAGGTCAAATCATCATTAATCGAATCGCGCGTCTTGCCGATTCGTAAAACACAATATAAATGTCAAGAAATAACAGCTCATAATAAATAACAAGATCAAAGTACAATGAAACGAATCTTGCTTCTTTTGCCGATTCTTAAGCCACCATGTAAATGTCAAGAAATGGTAGCGCACAATGAACAACAAAGTTAAATCCTCATGAAACGAGTTGCGCCTCTTGTCAATTCGCAAAACATAATGTAAATGTCAAGAAATAGTAGCGCGCAATGGACAACAATGTTTAAACACCATAAAACGAATCGCGCGTCTTGCCGATTCTTAAGCCACCATGCCAATGTCAAGAAATGGTAGCACGCAATGAATAACAAAGTCAAACCTTTATGAAACCAACTGCGCGTCCTGCCTATTTGTAAACTAACATATAAATGTCAAGAAATGGTAGCGCGCAAGTAATCTGTTACTCATTTAAGAATTAAACCAAGAATATGAAAATTCTCAATAACGGTGTCGGGACAGTCCAACCACCGTCTTACCGCCTGGAACAATGATCACCTATGAAGGATGAAGGGCAGAAGACTGGAAAATCCAAATAGGCCGCCGGAACTGGAGCTCAGGAAGAAGCTGCTGCTCTGCACCGGAACCTCTGAATAGTGAGCACTGGGAGTTGGGCTGGCTCTCTTTTATAGAGTCTTGGCCCAGCCCAGAACCACGCCCAGGCATGTTGCAGGGAAAGTCTCTGGAAGGCCCTGGAAAGGGGCCACACCCTAACACACTCTGAAAACCTGCAGCAAAACATTGCAAAGGAACAGTATTTGTAAGCATATTAAAAATACGTTTTCAGGATTGAACTCTGCAATGCAAAAGGTTAAACCACAACATATCAGCACAATGCATAAATTACTTTGTTTTGAGAGTGCTGGGTTTTTGCATTTTTGTCGCCAATAGAGCGCGTACTGCTCTGGTGTTGACACCCAGTCACAATTTGATTCACTCTGCTAATTTTCTTGGACCTGATTCAGTAGAGGGTGGTGTCTCTTATTGCTGGATCAAGGGTGTTAAAGCTGAGCTGCCAGAGATAAAGTTTGGGATGATCGAAATGATCGCAATATTGGGATTCAGTGAATTATTACGTACACCCACTGGACATGCACCCACACACAAAAGAGTAAGTACATTGGTACTCACAAACTGCCCTTCTATAATTGCTACAGCCAAAAATGACCCATAACAAATATTAATGTACTCCAGCTCAGAGCTAAAGTACTTTCCAGCAGCTCATATGGCCAACCATAGGTAATGCAATACCCTTCCAAAGAAAATAATGGAGATTGAGACTTAAAATTGAATCCAATATGAACTAATGTTAAAATAGATTACATTATTTAAACATATAAGTACATGTATTTAATGCTAACATATTATAAACAAAGCAATGATTATTTTATTTTAAAATATGTTATTAACTTTTTAAAAATCTAATACTTAATGTAACATTCATATTGATTAAAATAATTAGATTACTGTGGGATTTATATATATATATATATATATATATATATATATATATATATATATATATACATTTATATATATATATCACTTTTTATACATTTACATTATAAAAAATATAATTATTTTACTTTAGGTAAGATTTTTTTATAATTTAAACTTCAAATATACATGTTTTTATTTAAAATTAAGTTATTAATGCTGTAACTTTTAAATTATTCTACATTTAAAATAAACGTATAACATAAATTAACAATAATATTTAACATGAAAATAGTCTTTCTAATTTTTCAACAACTTTAGTAAACTTTTACACTTTACCCTGTACTCTGCCCTGATTGTGGCGGTTTCCACCAAGTGTGCAGTACATTAAGTACAGCTGTAAAGTCACTAATTGTAGTCACTTTGGGACGTACTTATACTCTGTTTGCGCCGGATTTGTGTCATTTTTTTAACACAAATCCGGATGCAAACTTAACTCCATATTTATATTTGGATGCTTGACCCGTCTAGCATCAAAATATTGGAGTTAACGTCATTTGTTTACAGTGAAAACCTACCTTGTGTCAATGAGATGCAAGGCAGGCGTTCCTGGGCAAAAAACACTCTAAGGCCTTAGCGCGTTATTTATCCTCCCATGCAAAAATCACGCAGGGAGAAGGAGGGCCTTAAATAATGGAGCTTAGCTTGCTTAGTGCCGTTATTTTATGCCTGGGTCAGGGCAGGCGTTAGGAGACCTGTGGGCTCATTTCCATGGATGGAGACCATAGAAGCAGCCCACAGGTGCCCTTCCCTGTCCCCAAGGACACCACCACCCACCCCTACCCACACCTGGAGGACACCTAAGGATGAGGGGACCCATGACAGGTAAGTCCAGGTAAGTTTTTTTTTTTCAGTGCCATAGGGGGCCTACCTTGGGCCCCCCTACATGGCACTGTGCCCATTGGCCATGCCCAGGGGACATAAGTCCCCTGGGCATGGCCATTGGGCAGGGGGGCATGACTCCTTTATTACTAAGACATGAGTTATGTCCATGGGGGTTGCGTCACAAAGTATAAACCAGTGCATTTGTGTTTGTCCTTGATGGTTTCACAGACTACACCTGATAAGTCCACCCTCTGAGTAACTTTTCATTTGTAAATAGTAAATAGACAAAAATAGAAAAAGTTACTCAAAAGTGTAAGAGTAAATGTACTTGTAGTAAATCTACATGTGTAGATTTACCTTTATGAATAGGCCCCCGAGTAGTGAGTAATATTTATCGTTATAAAAGAAAGGTCAGTGACTATTTACAAGAAATGTAAACAAGTGGGCAATATATTAATATTTAAAATAAAGGAATTCATTAATTTGTGCTGGGTCATATTCAGCAAACAGTATTTGGTGGTTTGGCTGGAGGTGAAAGATGAATACCTTCCAGTTCCAAATGATAGAGAAGGAAAGGAGACTCTTCACTTTTTGCTGGATAGTCAAGATTGGCAATTTGCATGGCTCCTGGTGGGCTCTCTTTCATGCATTTTCATTTTTCCAGATGTCTAAAAGTTTAAAAACTTCCTCACTACAGTGAAGGCACAAAAACATCAAAATTACTCCACTGCTTACATGGTGGCCACTGGCATCCTGGGACATCCACTGATTCAGAGACATCCTACAAAGTGTTTGGAGAACCATTTGGATTCACAGCTATTCTGAATGGGGGCATCATTTCTCTTGCAACTCCTGCCTGATTCTCTCAATTATTTTCAACATCTTGCCTTAGTGTTGCAGTTTGCTGTCAAGTGAGCAGCCTTCCCTGACCTCTTGTTATACGGTTCCTACTAAGATAATAGAACTGCGTATTAAGATAACAAAACTTTATAATGTGGGGGATTAAGTCCATTCACACCATCAGGAGCCGTTGGCCCAATTCCTGGCTAGCTCACACTACCTCGCATATACCACTAACCTTACCCAGGTGGAAGGTGATTATAGAAACCTAAACATGCCACTCTGACTCCCAAGGAAGTTGTGGAAACAGATCTTCCCCTTTTGTTGTATTACTCATGCAAGGTGAAAACACAAGAGAGATACAAGGTAAATTTCCAATACATTTATTGAAACAATCATGGTCTTGCATAGAGAGAATGAGCTGTGATAAATAGGCAGATGAAACAAGCAAAGTAACCAGCATTATGAACATGGTAACGAGAATGAACAAACCAACCATGGTAAAGATTTCTAGATGTTCCTACATAACCCTAAGTATATACTTAGAGCATGGTGGGTGTACCCTCTGCTTTTGCCAATCTTAGAGGTTAGCCGTAGCCTCAATACCTGTGGAACAGCATCATGAGTCAGCCTATTGTGTGAATGGTAATCCTTTCGGGAAGCTGACAGATTAGCCCCAGCAGAGCTGTATGTCGAGCACAACATTTCTTACCAGGATGGTCACGGCTGGAGTGCCCTTGTGCCCCTGTGTTAGAGGCACAGCTCTGATACAATGATATGTCTTAGTATTAAAAGCTGTCTCTGATGGAAACGCAAGCACTAGGATATCGCATACTCCGTTTTTAGCCTTAAACACAATGTACTGATTATATATTGGGAAAAGGCTAACTATAACAAGAAACTCGTACAATATATTCCTAGCATACTATCAGGCAAGCAAAGTGTGTAAAATGTCACTGCTGAAAAGCACTGCAGCTAAATTTGATAAAATATGAAATATAAAACAAAGCTAAAAATGGGGAACCAAATTGGGTCCAAGAAAGCCTCACTACACCCTCCCCTTGGCAGTCAAAAGACAGACTCTAAAAACAAATACTATCAAAGGAATTTTTTTCATTCCAACTAGCAAAACAAACATGCTGAATTAAAAATGAGCCAACTAAAAATGTCAAATCAATCAAAACTATTTGATTAAAACAAGGACCTAATTTAAAGGTTAGTGGGGGCTTCCAATATGTCATTCACATTGTCAAAGTCAATAGAATTCAGAATAAATCCCCCTTCCACAGACGACAGAACAACAATGTCCTCAGTGAGCAAGTCAAAGGAACAAACATGGTCAGTGTCCTCAGTCACCACCGCGGTAGTAGCATCCTGTACTGTGCCCGCAGTAGGAGAGCCAGAAGTAAGGAATCCTGGAGGCGCAGCATCCATATCCATATAGAATGGCTCATAAAAGGCACCCTGAAGCAATGGCAGTCTTGTAGTACAAAACCAAAAATGAACCCTCAATAGGGACATCAGCAGATCCATGTCAATTGATTGTACCAATTGTGTTGCAAGACAGATATCCAGTGCTCATTTGAAAGGACACCAAAGACAGTCGAACACAGGCTGCACACGATAGAACCATACCAGCCAGAAAGACAAGGACTTTATCCATTTAGTTCCTCCAAAAAAAAGGTACACCAAAGTACTGCATCATGTGTTCATGACACAGCTGGACATGCAGCAGTTCCATCACCATTTGGCCTCGACCTAGGACAACTATTGTGGAGCAGCGAAAATAGAACAGAATACCACCAATTAGAATTAACAGACGTGGTATGCCTCCAAATACACTTGAAAATAGAGAGTGTATAAAAAATGGTATCACTCTTACAACAGCCTGGAATGTGCTGATAAAACCAGACCCAACCACCTTAAAAAAGTGTACCACATCAGAAGAATTAGAAGAATTAAAAATGTGACTCACAAGTTCACCAATATGTCAAGGAAAGTTGGTCTTTAACAGTGATTGTATTTCAGAGGACAACCTTGCAACTTGCAGTTCAAAGCTTTCACAGGCAGATGTAAGCATCCTGTTTTTCTGAAACAATAGTACTTTCAGCCTACTTAGCTGGTCAAAACTAACATTAAAGGTAGGCATGGAAGGCCTACAAACTAGCTATCCTAATCCCATACACAGGAGGAAAGAGTACGTTCTTAGACCAGGTCACTATTTGAGAAACAGAAACCACGCAGGGGATACCTCCCATTCAAAAGTAACTGAAACACTGGGTAAATCAAGAAAACTGGTACTCCCTTCAAGTAACATGCCAGATTGGCCACGGGCACATCACAGACTGCATGCAATGGCACCTGTTTATAAGTCATGGAGTGGCTTAGAGATGTTTTGCATTTGTTTCCATTAAGAAAAACCTTTGTCCCTACTCACACATCTGTAATCTAAGTGTAATTCCCATACCTCATGTATAAAAAATCTCCCCTGAAGCTTCATATCTGCCGACTGGAAAATGTTTCAAGCATGATATGAATTGAATCGTTGAGCTTGTCGGGGATATAACTCCATCCATTGGCCATACTGCTGATGGTGTTTCGGCTACTGTGAAAGCACAGTTTTCGAGTTTTTCTATATTAAGCAGTGTCTATGAAGCATCTTTCTTTGCCATTATTTCTTGTTCACATGTCAGATTGAAGGCAAAAACTATTCTGTGCATTCACGTGCTTCCAGGGCATGCAGTTTGATTCCAAAACCTGTGATATCCAACTCAACTGCATAATAGATATAAATTGATTTTGCCCATGTTCTTGAAAAAACATGTAATTTTGTATAATATCAATTGTGCAAGATACAATGTTATTTAACATGTAAATAAGAGTGGACAATATATTGCTTCCGTTACCACCAACATCCAATGCCTTTTCCATATTATCCTGATCTATTTGCATTAAACAAACAGGAGCTTCCATTTGTGAAAGGTTCCAAAATTAGTTATAAATGGCATAAAGGAAACTTTTAGAACACAGTAACCGAGGAGCTAACAAGAAATACTGCAAATCCATGTCATTGGAGAAGAAAGAGGTGTGCTCTTTTACTCCTGACAATGTGGAATGTTTCAACCATTGCTGACATAACTTCCCCATGCCATAAGTAGTGACCAGCCCTGAGTGCTGTTACTGAATATAATGAGGGTCAAGTGTGCTTGCTTTAAAACCCGGCGGGGAGTTTAAAAAATACACATGACAACCATTTGTGTCTACTAGCCACAATAACCACCCATTGGGACCTGAAAGTGTAGAGTTAAATGTACCATTCTGTGCCATACCATTGAGCCGATCCTCAGTGTAATTTACTAAATTCTGCTGATTCTCAAATGAGGGGATACTGGGCACATTTAGGCCCATATTTATGAAAAATGGCGCACAACTACACTAACCCAGTTGTGTGTCATTTTTTTAATGCCGGCTAACGCGATTAGTTAAAGCCATCTGTGCACTATATTTATGAAATGATGCACGATGGTGCCAAGGAGTGGCTAGCATCACTAAAAAATACGCTAGACGGTGGGGGATGGCGTTAGGAGAAATGGCACTAGTGGGTCAGAAATGACGTTAGGACGGTTAGCAGCAAAATTTCTGCTGCTAATTAGCCCAGCATCATTTTTTGACCCACAAGCAGCCAAAAGATTACTTCTGTCTAGGTATAGATAGAAGCCATTACCACCACCCTAATGCCCACACCAGGGTACAAGTGTCCCCTGGGCAAGCCCTACATACTTAGTGCCAGGCTGGGGGCCCCATGTAAGTGGCACCCAATGGCACACCACACACATACACATATATTTACCTGCAACTCACCTGGGATGGGCTCCCTCCTCCTGTAGTTTCATTGTGGTGTGTGTGTTGCTGAGGGTTGGGGTGGGTATCTTCGTGCCCATTCCATGGTGTTTCCCCATGGAAATGGGCCTACCTGCACTTTAACGCCTGGTCTGACCAGGTGTTAGATAACGGAGCTAAGAGAGCTGAGCACCATTATTTTGGTCCACCTCCTACCCGCGCATCGTTTCTGCACCAGGAGTTAAATATGGCACTGAGGGCTAGAATCATTTTTAAGATGCAAATGCGTACCCTGCATCTCGTTGATGCAAGGTGGTTTGGTGCATCCTAAAAATGGCGCTAACTCCAATATTTTGATGCTAGACCAGTCTAGCATCAAAATATAAATATGGAGTTAGGTTTGCGCCGCTTTAGCAAAAAAAAAGATGACGCTAAGGCGGTGCAAACATCTCATAAATATGGGCCTTATTTCCTTAATTTTGGCTATACCCAGGCAAGTGGTCTGCTGCACTGAGTCATTCAGAAAAATCATCTGCAGTGGAATTAGACATGATTTAAATAAGGCATCCCTGCCCTGCTCTTGCCAGCTTCTTGTTCCCAAAACTGAAACTAAATTAACTGTATCTTTCCAATACTCATAGCCTTTATTTGCTAGCTGGAAAAAAACATATTTGAATAAATTAATTTTGTGCAGGTCAGCATCTTTGTACTTGCTTTTGATGGTGTTCATTTAAAATAATAAGGCACAGGATCTGAAGTATCATGGCCAGAAAATATGTGAATTTGGCTAAATATGGTTTGGAACTTACCATTAGTGGAGTTGGGCAGTGTTCCTTTGTGTATAAAATTTGAAAAAAACTGTATGCAGAGTACTAGCTCTATGTAGGTAACTATGTGTATATTAATGATAACAAAACATTTCACCATAATTCACTCACTTTCAACTGCAGTATAATATTAAAGTTCAGTCAACATTGAAGAAGCTGTTTAAGGGGGTCATTATGACCCTGGCGGACGGCCGAGAAGCGGCGGTAAGACCGCCAACAGGCTGGCGGTCTTTTTTTTTCGATTATGACCATGGCGGTTACCGCCATGGTCATCCGCCGCTTCTCCGTTCTGCCCACCAGGGCGGAGACGACCGCTGGGCTGGAGACTGGGGTCTCCAGCCCGGCGGTCGTCACTATATCACCGGCGGTATTTGGACCCGGCTGACCGCCATGGATTTCATGCGGTTTGGAACTGCCATGAAATCCATGGCAGTAAGCACTATCTGTTCCAGGGAATTCCTTCCCTGGCACAGATAGGGGACTCCCCCACCCCCCACCCCCACCCGACTCCCTCCCCTACATCCCCCACCACCCCTGCCACCCCCCCAAAGGTGGCAGGACCCACCCACCCGACCCCCAACATCACATCACTCATACACACACGACATGCATGCAGGCACTACCAACACACATACACGCACACACACCGACATACATGCCAACATCCACACACACAGTCAGACACGCACACCCACATTCAAACATACACACACACAACCATATAGACATACCTACAGTCATACACGCACTCATTCCCAACCTCACAACACCCCCGCAAGCATACACGCACTCACACCCCCCACTACATACACACACGCACACCCCCATGCATGCACAAAACACACAACACCCCCCCACCCCCCTCCTAACGGCCGATCAACTTACCTGGTCCGTCGATCCTCCGGGAGGGGACGGGATCCATGGGGGCTGCTCCGCCGACACCACACCGTCAACAGAACACCACCACGCCAAATAACAGGACGTGATTCGGTGGGCGGTGTTCTGTTGACGTGGCGGTGGAGGTGGAATAACCTCCACTTCCCCGCCGCCCGCCAGTATGGCTGTTGGCGGCTCTCCGTCCAAAAAAGGACGGAGAGCTGCCAACAGTCAAAAGACCGCTGAGGTCAAAATGACCCTCATAATGTCCCATTCATCTTAAATTACACCTGGGGTTATCACATCACCCATAGCTAATTTTAAAAACATAAGGAATTTGTATAGTTTCTGTAGGACTAAAAATATCATGGGGGACCTTATCTCAAACAATTCCATCAGGAACTGGAATGGCAGAAATGTTCACAAGGGACAGGCCTTTTCACACTTGGTGAGAAGACAAATAAGGCTTCAACACCTCAGCTACCAGTTCTACAGAGGCGCATTCTGGAAGAAAGTGCCCACTTATAATGAAGAAGAAAACAGTCACAAATTCAATCCACAGGAGTAGGGAAAATAGCGCAAGTGTGATCCACAAAAAGGGCCACAGGCGGATCAGATAAGTGAGTTTCAACCAGTGAAGTCATTCTGTACACTATGAAGTGAGGTGTGAGAAGAATCAGAAGAGACATTGTCAATGTTGACAAGGTACCCAGAAGCAGTCTGTGTGAAAACAGGAGCCTCAACAGGTAAGAAAGGTAAAAAAAGGAACTGGTAGACATCTCCAAAGGAGGCCAACATAAACAACTCTGTTGCTTTGAGTAATATTAGAAAACTGTATATCCATTTCTGATGTATTGCTTGCATTTTCAGGGGTAACAGGAATAAACAAAAAATCATTCTCCACCCTCCCCAGCTTGGGGCAAACAATGTTGGTGTTGTTTAATGCTTGAACAAGTATTTCCAGTAGCATAGTGAGAGTGGTGAAGGAACTAATTGTAGCCCTCAGGGCCTACTGTGAAGGATTTGCCAAATGATGCGATTTTACTTAAGCAATGGAGACAAAATGTTTGTCTTTACAACCAGCAGGTGGTGGCAAAATCACAGTTCTGGTACATTGAATGCCAAGGACTGGCACCAATGGATGGTATGATGGGCCAAATTCTTTCTTCACTGCAATCTTTTCTCAAACCATATTCCCAACTTTTGGAATCCAGCTGGAAGGTGCTGGTTGCTAATTAATTCCTTCAGTGGCAGAACGCACATTTGAATGCTCATTCCGGAAGTCTTGGAGTTCCTGGAAGACAGCAAATCATTCATTTATGTCAAAAGGTGTATCTGGCACCACTGTACCAGGACTATCAGGATTTGGAACATACATCTGTATGCTGACCAGGACTTCATATGGGTTCTATCCACCCAAAGTTCATCTAGGCAGAGTATTTAATGCTCTTTGACTTCATACAGATGATGGATCGAACTATGACCTGAACTGAATAGCCTAACTGTTGAGGATTGCTTTAACTCTCGGTTCTTCCTCACCACAATCAAATTTCCCTCAGGATGATATGGAGAGGAATATTGCACAGCTACACCCACAGTTCCCATGTTCTCCCAGTAATCCTTAGAGGCAAAGGCAAGGCCCTGGTCCTTTCATTAACCTTGGCCTGTGGTCTTCACCCACCCCAGGGATTGTAACAAAAGGAATGTTTTGGGGACTTCAGTGGTAGGAATATTTTGCTGGATAGGCTTTTGGTACAGGGATGCCGTTGCCTGAAGCATTAACAGGAGGCATTATTTGTTCATCTACCCTCGTATGAGAACGAGTAATCGCAGCTATTGTAGAAGTCTCAACTGCAGATTTGGCTGTTTCATCAGTCACTAAATTACCTACAATGTGTATTCCAAAACAGTTACTCAGTATATGAAGTATATGAGCCTGAGGCACACTGCTTTGGAGTTGGCAACTATTCTACAAAGCACTTTATGCTTTATAATATTCCCTTTTGAGTATCTGAATCTATTTAAGTGCCAATAATGCAGGTTTTCATTGAAAGACTGGACATAATAATACAATTCATGTACAATAAGAGTGCAAACATCAGGGTGTATGTGTTCTAGTGCCAGTATCAAAGCTTTTAGTTCAGCCAGTTGTGCATTTCAATCCCCTTGGGACTGCATGAAAGTTTGCTGAGGGTGGAACTCTCTGTCTCTCATTACTTCATATACAGGTGCTTGTAGCAGGCTGAGCTGAACACTCAGTTTATATAATATATTTATACTGTCCATGAGGCAAAACGTTAGTGGGCATGGGGTATTCTTATTCATCTTAGAAACATTTCTGAGTTTGTAGTGTGGGGTCAAAGACATAGGTGGTCATTATGAACATGGCAGTAAACACCGTCACCCTCCATGGCGACGGTGAATAGAAGACCGCCATTGGTGGTGAATAGAAACCCGCCATATAATGATGCCAAAAACAGAAACCTCCAAAACTTCTGCTACCTCCACCTACCGCTAGGGCCCTTGATGGAGAAAAGGCTGCACAACCCTCCCGGCCACCGCCAAGCAGACAAATCCCCCACCCTCCAAATAATAATGCACAAATCACCAAGTGGACCCAACAGCAAGAAATGCACACACTGGCAAGTTTGAAACCCACACACCTGACACACATCCACAACACTATAAAACACTCACATACACACCCCACAATCCTTTGCAACGCCAATAGGACAACTGAGACTGACAACACAACACGCAGACACTGAACGCAACATCACACAAGTCACACACACAAACACACAACAGCACCCTCACCAATATCCACACAACACACCACCCACAACACACACCATGGCACCCCGGAAGCACCCACGCTTCACAGATAGGGAGCTAAGAACAACGGTGGACGAAATACTCAAGGTCGGGCCACAAATCTTCGGGGCACAGCTCCAGCACATACCCATCACCAGGAAGATGGAGTTATGGCAGATGATTGTAAACAAGGTAAACGCAGTGGGAAACCATCCACGCCCGAGGGACGACATCCGCAAGAGATGGAACGACCTGCTGCGGAAGGTGAGGTCGATGGCATCCAGGCACAACACTGTGCACCAGAAGACTGGGGGAGGACCCCCACCTACACCCCCCCGACTACACCGACCGGGAGGAAAAGGTACTGGCCATCCTGCACCCTGAGGGCCTCACTGGACTCACTGGAGCAATGGACTCGGGTAAGTCATCTACAATTACTTCATATCCACCGCATCTGTAGTGCATGCACCACCCCACCCCTCCAACTACCACCAGGACCACTACCCCACCCAGGCCACAATCACTACATCCCGACACCCTGCATGCCCACAAACTCACTGATAGGCCCACACCCCTCCTGCTGTGCACAGCCACTTACCCCTGCAAGGAATCACAATGGCACTACACCACTGACAATGCACCTCTACATCCCATGCAAAATGCAATGGCAACCCCACAATAGGCCCCTGCATGGCTCAACAGGGGAATAAACAGCTCAAAATAGGACAGAGCTGTGCATCCATATTCAAATTAGTAACATACATGTCCATTCCCCTCCCACAGGCACCACCACCCACGCCACCCGAATGGAAAGGCCAAGGAGTACCAGCCCCCCACATGGAGACAGAGTCCCCACTCAGGACACTGGAGAGGGAAGTGTGGACAGTGAGGAATACTCTGGCCCGTCACACAGTCCTGGACTGTCACCCTCCAGCAGTCCCACCAAGGACACCACTGACACCCCTACCACCCAGCCACCAACAACAGCTCTGGCCAAACGACCCCACACCAGTGTTTCCAGACCACAGACTGGTGACACTCAAGTACAGAGACCAGAGTCTCCACCTACTAACAGGCAGGATGATGATGGCTCCAGTGCAAGTGGTACTGCCAAACCTGTGCAGGGGACACAGGCACAGGGGGCTAGACCCAGTGGAATGGCATCAGTGGCACCGGGGAAGGCCAAAGGATGGAAGCTGCAGCCCAGGAGGTGATCTCTGAGGTCCTCAGAGCATACCACCATACACATGACAGGATGGGCCAGATCCTGGCCACCCTGGAACAGAGTCATAGGCTGCAGACAGCCCAACATCAAGAGACCATGGAGCAATGGAAACAACTCAATGCCACCATGGCCACTATTGCAGGGGTGCTTCAGCAGCACTACCTAACCCAGCCTGAGACTCCCACAAACCCGGAAGCCCCTACACTGCCCAGGACACAGACCAGCCCTCAACATCAACAGCAGCAACTGGACTGGTGGCACTGGCAGAGGACACACAGGACATCAGCACCCCTATCCGTGCAGCCCAGCACTAGACACTCAAACGGTCCCTCAGACCCGGATATGGCACAGGAACACCTGCCAAGACCAAGGCCCCCACTAAGAAGTGACTTTGACATGGACTGTCTCCCAAGTGTGCCACTGTACCACCATCCTCACCCACCAATAGCAAAATAACAACTTGCAAGGGACAGATGGACCTATACCCACTGCCACCAATCGCTGAGCCCTTGTACCTAGTATGGACATCCACCATTAGCCCGCTCACTATCTCTGTAAAGCGCACCAATGCATTTATGACACCAAATAAAACACATTTTACACCAATTCGCATGTCCCGTCATAATGTTGAATCAATTGTAAATGTGAACGCATTTGCCAGTCAGTTCCATATTCAGACCTTTATTGCAGGAATGGCACCCCACGCTTAACATTGTCTGGAGTAAACATAAATGTACTCCCTTTTTGTTTCCATGGCACATGCCACCTCATTCTTCAGGTAACAGTGTCAATGACTCCATAACCCACAACCCCATAATGAATAACTCAGAAAGATATTATGCAGTGCAGCCAACATAATCAGGGAACAGTACCTCATAGTCACTGGAAGTATAGTTGGATCAGCTGGTCCCTGGAGTGGACATCTTCCCTCTCTTCATCCTCACCATCACTCTCATCCCCTCTCAGAGGAAGCAGGTCTGGATATACAGCACCCTCCTCCTCTAGTAGGGGGATAGCTTTCCTCACAGCCACGTTGTGCAGCATGCAGCAGGCCACCACTATTCTACACACCTTCTCAGGGCTACAGCACAGGGAACCCCCAGAGATATGGAGGCAACAAAATCTAGCCTTCAGGAGACCTATAGTGCGCTCTATCACCCTCCTAGTATGTCCATGGGCATCATTGTATTTCCTCTCTGTATCTGTCCTGGGATTCCTCACAGGTGTCAGGAGCCATTGCATGTTGGGGTAGCCAGAATCACCTGCAAAAGTGTTTGGAACAGGACTGTAAAAACGGCTATTACTTGCAGATAGCCTGGCTGTCAGCTATGTACTGATCCAGTGTCATACACACTCACCTATGATCCATCCTCTGTCCCCTTGTAGTTGATCCATCATGTGTGGTACACTGCTGTTTCTCAGGACAAATGAATCATGGACTGATCCTGGAAACATGGCATTCACATGTGAAATATACTGGTCTGCAGTACACACCAATTGTATGTTCATTGAGTGGAAGTTCTTCCTGTTTATGTACACCTGATCATTTACTCTTTGGGGGATGAGAGCCCCGTGGGTGCCATCAATGGCACCTATCAAATGGGGAATGTTAGCAAAGGCATAAAAGTCAGACTTGATGGCAGGGAGTTCAGACCTTTAGGGAAACTGTACATACGTCTGCAGGTGTACAACAAATGCATCAAGGAATTTAAACAGGATGAGGCTAAACATTGGCTGTGAGAACCCTGCACCGATGCCCACTGTCACCTGAAATGAGCCCGTAGCCAAGAAATGGAGTACAGAGAGCACTTGCACGTCAGTAGGGATGGCATGCTGATTCCGATTACCCGGTCTCAGTACAGGATCCAGTAAAGCACATAGTTCATGGATTGTTGTACGATTGAGTCTGTAGGTGACAATGATGTGACGTTCCACCATGGTATCCAAATAAACAAGAGGTCTGTACACAGATGGGGCCACATGGCTTTGTACTTAGGGGAAAGAGAGAACACATATGTGGGACACACATACACATGCAAAACATGTTGTGTATGAATAACTGCTGTACAACATGTAGGTTACACACACACAAGCAATGCATGATGTGCAACTGTCGGGAAATGTCTGCAGTGATAAGTCTGGACTGTTGTGAGGAACAAACACTCATGTGGGCATGCGACTAAGGGCTGAGGTTCATAGGGCCTGAATGGGGCCCATGACCAGGTAATATCTACATTGTGCTAGGAAAATGGTGGCCTCCTGCCATCCAGATATGTAGGAGTGGAAGTGACCTCCTACTGCTGGCAGTAGTTGTCATGGTGTAAGGTGGTGTCCACCGCCGTGCACCCATTCATTGGTTAACATGGTTCTCAATGGGGAACCTGGGCCTATCATGATCGCCGCCGGCGGTGACGGTGCCTACCGCCACGGAGCGTACGCCATTTCGTCACCCCAATTTCACTTGACTCCTGGATCCCGTGCATGGAAGTACTCCACTGAGTGTGCTGCTGTGTACTGACTCGGGTTACTCAAATGGTACGAGTCACAGGGGAAAGGGCCCGGCCTTCACCATGGAGGAGCTGGAGAAGCTGGTGGACAGGGTCCTACTCCTGTATGCCAAGTTATATGGGCGACCAGAGGTGCAGATGAGTAGGCGGATGACATGCATGGATGTGTGTGATGGTGGCGGATGCCTGTATGCATGTGTTGTCAAGATGTACCTGCACAGGCGTGGATTGTATGGCAAGTACTGTGAGTGAGGTGGTGAAAAGATCTTGTGAAGTGTCCGTCCCCTAGGGGACGTATAGTCAGTGGTATCACATGGCCATATATTGAACTCTGTATTCCTTTTCTGTGTGTCCCATACAGGTCAGCGCCCATCAGAAGAGGACACTCTGGCAGGCAATCGCCAGGGAGGTACAGACCCTGGGGGTCTACAACCGGCAGAGCACCCACTGCAGGAACTGGTGGGAGGACCTGCAGCACTGGGTCAGGAAGACGTGCGAGGCCCAGCTAGGGAAGTCCTCCCAATGAGGAAGGAGTGCCCATCGGACCCTGACCCCCCTAATGTGCTGCATTCTGGCAGTGGCGTTTCCAGATTTGGGTGAGTACCAACACCGTTTCATGCCTCTTTGATGGATGTCTGAGGGTGCTATAGTATGTATGCTGTCTAGTGCCAGGAACTCTGACAGGTGTCTACCAGCAGTCCTGCCGCCATGGGCACTGAGATGATTAGGGGCAGGTCTGGAGTTCATCAGGTCCTTGTGTCATGTAGGAGATGAGTTGTATGCTAGGGTTGTGGCCACTAGTCAGGGGCATAGGCATGACTATAGTTGTAGGTGCTGCGTGTAGGTGTGTAAGCTGGGTGGGGAGTGTGTGTGCACCAAGTTTGTACATCCATTCAGTTATCTACATATATCTCTCATGTTTTATCTCCCCACCCCTGTACTCCTGTGTTATCTGTGTACATCAGCATCATCTGGCGAGGGAGCAGTAGCACCGGCGAGTGGGGATGGTTCCAAAGACACAGAGTCTACCAATGTCAAGGGGACCAGTGGGTTGGAGGGCGAGGGGAGTACCTGGAAGGTAGTTGCGGTGCCATGTCTGGCCTACAGAGATCTTTTCAGACTCTGGCCTCCTCTTTGATGGCAGCCAGTGTCCCTGGTCATTCTGTTCCCCCTCCAACCACCTCTGCCCCTTCCAGCACCCCACTCCCTTCACCCATTCCAAGCACACGTTCAGACAGCCACGCACACACCTCAACACACAAGAAGCACACACAGAAACACAAGCACCACACTTCCCACCACAGGCATACACAGAACTAACATTCAAAGGCACACATGACAACATCCACTTCCCCCAGTGTGCCCACCTCTCCCGCCTCCCTGTCTGTCACCTCTACATGCACACCCACAAGCACTGCACCCTCAGTCACTGTTGCTGATCCCATTCTTGCAGTCACCACAACATCAGACATCCAGTCATCCACCCCAGACACCACACCTGCACTCACCACAACGACATTAACTGACACATGCAGCACACTCACCAGACCTGCAGACACCCAGACAACATCCATTTACACTGGCAGCCTTTCTTGTCCCACTGTGTCTACCCCCCTCGTCCCAAAACACTCAAACGTTCCCAGACACCCACCCAACACATCCACCACACCTCAGCATACTGCACAGGCACGTGCATCCACGTCCCGCACACCTACACCTGTTACAAGCACTTCCTCTACCTCCCCTCCCACACCTTCCTCCAAGTCCACCCCAACTGGCCCTAAAAAGCTTTTCCTCTTACGTGTTGACCTCTTCGAACCCACTGGCCCACCCCATCTCGTCCCTAAATGTGCCCATCTCCTTGCCCTGTCCACTCCTTCCACGTGTAAGTCTGCCCCAGTCCGCTGTTCCCATTCCAGTGCCTCTTCCCCACAGAGGAAGAAGCCCCGGGCTGGCCCAGGTCCATCTGCAACCCCCCAGTCCAAGCCCGCTCCCCCACCTTCCAAGAGCAAACCCAAGCCCCCTCCACCTCCCAAACGTAAGCCCATGCCCCCCTCCAGATATAAGTCCCCACCCCCATCACCCGTGCCCCTGTTCCCTGAGGTGCCTGGCTGCCCCTTTGATGTTCCTTTATGGTGGAGTACCATGTGCACATGTGGGAGTCAAGTTTAGGCCATTTGGGCCCTTTGGCCTGTTACAGCTGGACTGGCCACTGGCCTTATTTGGACATTGTATTTTTCGTTTCCTCATTAAAGTTTGTGTGCCCAGTGTTGCTGTTGGCACTCTCTGGAGACGTGGTTCATCGTTTCATTGTGGGGGTGTGGTTTGCACATGTGTGTGCTTTGGGCAGGTTGTATTGGCCTTGTGTTGGGTAAGTACCTCTTGTTCTGGTGTGTATGGCTTGTGATGGTGTGAGGGGTTGGGGGTGCATTGCAGGGTGAGTGGGGTGGGTGGGTGCGTAACTGTGCCCTTCCCTCCCTTGTTTAGTAGGTTGCGGTACTTACCGTCGTCATGTTCCGCGGCGGTAACGGTCGTGGAGGTATATGGCAAGGAGCAGCACTGGCATGATTCCAATTCTCTCTCCATGTCTGCTTCAGTGTGTTGTATCTGCCTATGGTGAGTGTTTCCTTTTATTTGGTTTGTTTCCGCCACGCTTTGCATGGCGGTAGTTCCCGCCCCGGAACTGATGGCGGTCTTGTGCTTCATAAATTGTTGGGCGGGTGGGGCCTTTCTGTCGGCCTGTGGGCAGCCTCTTCCGTCGCTGTCGGCACTCCTATGCTGGCTGTGTGTGGTTTTCACGGTGGCTGTTTCTCATCTGCTTCAATATTTAGCGGTCCTGATTGCCATCCTGTTGGCGGTAGTTACCGCCACCACCGGCGGTGCGGTGTTTACAGCCATGTTCATAATGAGGGCCATAGTCTACACCTCTGGCCGTCAGGGAATTGGCCTATTGTATCCATCTAGGATGTAAGGCTTTCATGTTTGGGATGCTGGCCTTAGTGACAGCCTCTAAGGCTAGGGCAGGAGTAATGACAATTATGTGTTTCCTTGTGCCAACAGTCTTTCCTTTATGACAGCCATCTGAGGTACAGTAAGAAGTTTTTTAGTGTATGCAAAATGCATTTCTGCATTACAATATAGATGTGATTTATATGCAATTGACACTGTGTCACCTTCATTAAATGTGACATAGGAGAAGTCAGTGGCAGACAGTATTATCCGGATGACCAAATTTGTTTTAATAACACTGTGTACGTAAGTGTTGTGCTGCAAGCCTCCCAGTGTATAGTGATCTGAGAATTTGTGTGTGTTCTGGTTTCCCATGTTTACTTGAAAAGTCTGGACAAATTAAATTGTATAAATGTTTGATGCATTGTGCATAATCCGGAATTTATCTTCTGCTAAAATTGCAGAACCCTAAGAAGGATTGTAGCTTTTCAATAGTGTTTGGTGGTTGTAATTTGGTCAAACTTCTCTAGGAAGTGTGGTGTTATGCTCTTTCCCTCATTTGATAACTTGTATCATAAAAACAGCACACAGAGGGTAGTTTTTTTGTTGTTGAAATTATAGCTATGTTTATCAAATCCCAAAATAATGCAATCTACCGAGGCTAGATGTATGTTTAAGTAATCATCAATGAGATATATATCATCAACATAGGGCAATGCTTATGGATCAATATCATGCAATATTGATGTTACACGGGCCGCAAACAGTCCTGGACTGTTCTTATACCCTTGAGGGAGCTGACAAAAACAGCGTTGAGAGCCAAGCATGGAAAATGTGGTTAGTTCTCTTCTTTCAGGCGCCATGTTTTGGCAGAAAAACCAGTTGGAAATATCCAGGGTTGTTTGGTATTTGTTTTACAAACAATAGTGTTCATTAAAGTCATACTGTGTGAATTTTGTATTTCAAATGTGCTTGTATGACTGTTTAAGTGTATATAATCTAAGGCTGTTCTATAGGAGTGATCCTGCTTACCTACTGGGAACAAAAGTGTATTAGTTGGAGATACACATGGTTCAATTACTCCCTGGTGCTCGAGTTGTGAAAGAATCTCTCTCACTAGAACTTTTGCTTCATGTTTAACTCAGTATTGTGGTTGCAC
The DNA here is from genome assembly GCF_031143425.1 of Pleurodeles waltl. Classification (NCBI taxonomy): domain Eukaryota; kingdom Metazoa; phylum Chordata; class Amphibia; order Caudata; family Salamandridae; genus Pleurodeles; species Pleurodeles waltl. The sequence continues at coordinate 1,256,967,346 of NC_090444.1, forward strand.
TTGCGGGCTGGACCTTACGGGTATTTACTTGATAAGCCGAGTCCATATTCCAGCCCACATGGCTGCAGCACAATATAGTGCAGGGGCTTGTGCAAGGGCCCATTCTGCAGCAGAGGCTTGTTTTAGTACTTCAGGAACAAGGACCGAGAAAGATAGTAATATTACTTCTTCCCCTTGTGGGAGGGTTCTAACAAACTCTTTCAGCCAAAAGAATGTCATAGCTAAGTGGTAAAGTTTCCCAGAATATTACTTTAATTGTGCGCATTATGTCACCCTATATCTGTATATTTAATTTGTACATGCCGTCTGGAGATGCAACCCTCTGATCAGTGGTTTTGACTTTTATGTAGTTGTTGGTGGCTTTCGCATACAGAAACTCTTGAAGATTCTGTCAAACTATTGTGGCCTCTGCCACGCTGTCTAGCACGTCCTGTTTAGAAGTAGAGTTCTCAGTATGTGCAGCATATTTTGTCCAAATTACCAGAACCTTCTCCTTTTTGAATTGGGGTTTTCATTGTGGAAGTTTTATGATGATGTCAGATGAGCATTGTGAGTAATTTTTCAGTTCCACATACTATTCTTGTCTGCGTTCTGACCCCCCCTCTCTCTCACTCCATTTGTCAGATGAGTCCCGAAAGGAATGAGAAGGGCGTGTATCAGTGTACTGATATTTGTCAGGTTCTTTTAATCTATTGCAGGTACATAAATTGTATTGTTTTTCAGAGCTCTTCAGTTGCAGGGACTTTCCCTGTGACTTTGTTTTTACTTTATTATTTCTTTGTTTATCCCAGCATTTCTTAGAAGATCCCTGCACTTGCTTGGCATTGTCCTTGCTTGGCATTGTGGCTTATTTGGTCTGGCCCCCAAATTATCCCAACCTAGAGATGTGTAGGTGTTCCCAATAATTTTTGGTAACTCACACTCCTGGTCTACCAATGGAACCTGCATGAGGCGTCGGCGAAATGCCAGTGCTGCTGCTTCCCCTTCAATATTTCCTAAAATAATTGAGGACACTGTGGCATAGTTGCCTATTAATTTCTTTCCCAAATCCAGGGCAGGTGCAGCCCTGTATTAATTTTAAATCTGTTTTCGCACATCAGGTAAAACAGCGAGTGGTGGTATACCATGAGTTGCGTTATATATAGCAGCAAAAACTGTACCCTTCCAAGTAGCAAGCACATGGTGATAATTTTATGTTTATCTTGGGATCCAGTATGGGAAAACACTGCTTCAAGCTAGTTTGTTTTTAGAGCAATCCAGAACTGGGTTAATCTCAGGCGTAGCCAATTGTAGACGGACAGCTTGAGCAGCCCTCCCTTGGGCAGCTGTTAATGTACGTATAACAAATTGCATTAACTGTCTGTATAATCTAACTAAATTATTATGCAAAGGGTGCAAATCGCCCACAGCTAAGTTCTGTATGTTAGGATATCATATGTAGCCAGTTAAAACTGGGCGTGTGGCCCGTCATTACTGAGGGGACCCAATCTAATATTTTGTAAAATGTGTGTCAGGGTGCCTTGGAACCAACTTTGATGTTCCTGGAATGTCAACGGTTTGGTCTGTACTGGCCTGGTATGGTGCCCACTGTGAATGTGTTTCTGTTAGCATCGACTGCAGGAAAAGTGACCCATGAGTAAAATACTTCAGTTTTGTTTCGCATTGTGAGCCTCAAACCTGAAGGTAACATCTCCACCCCCATTAGGTAGCCCATGTACGTTTAAATGTGCTGTATCAGCATGCCTTCAGTGAGCAGGAATATTAATTGGATTCACTGTTTGTAAGGAAATGCCTCCTTGGCATGGTTACCCCCTGACTTTTTGCCTTTGCTGATGCTATGTTTTGAATTGAAAGTGTGCTGAGGCCTGCTAACCAGGCCCCAGCACCAGTGTTCTTTCCCTAATCTGTACTTTTGATTCCACAATTGGCACACCCTGGCATCCAGATAAGTCCCTTGTAAGTGGTACCCCTGGTACCAAGGGCCCTGATGCCAAGGAAGGTCTCTAAGGGCTGCAGCATGTCTTATGCCACCCTGGAGACCCCTCACTCAGCACAGACACACTGCTTGCCAGCTTGTGTGTGCTGGTGAGAACAAAACGAGTAAGTCGACATGGCACTCCCCTCAGGGTGCCATGCCAGCCTCTCACTGCCTATGCAGGTATAGATAAGTCACCCCTCTAGTAGGCCTTACAGCCCTAAGGCAGGGTGCACTATACCATAGGTGAGGGCACCAGTGCATGAGCACTGTGCCCCTACAGTGTCTAAGCAATACCTTAGACATTGTAAGTGCAGGGTAGCCATAAGAGTATATGGTCTGGGAGTCTGTTTTACACGAACTCCACAGCACCATAATGGCTACACTGAAAACTGGGAAGTTTGGTATCAAACTTCTCAGCACAATAAATGCACACTGATGCCAGTGTACATTTTATTGTAAACTACACCCCAGAGGGCACCTTAGAGGTGCCCCCTGAAACCTTAACCGACTATCTGTGTAGGCTGACTGGTTCCAGCAGCCTGCCACACTAGAGACATGTTGCTGGCCCCATGGGGAGAGTGCCTTTGTCACTCTGAGGCCAGTAACAAAGCCTGCACTGGGTGGAGATGCTAACACCTCCCCCAGGCAGGAGCTGTAACACCTGGCGGTGAGCCTCAAAGGCTCACCCCTTTGTCACAGCACCGCAGGACACTCCAGCTAGTGGAGTTGCCCGCCCCCTCCGGCCACGGCCCCCACTTTTGGCGGCAAGGCCAGAGGAAACAAAGAAAACAACAAGGAGGAGTCACTGGCCAGTCAGGACAGCCCCTAAGGTGTCCTGAGGTGACTCTAACTTTTAGAAATCCTCCATCTTGCAGATGGAGGATTCCCCCAATAGGATTAGGGATGTGACCTCCTCCCCTTGGGAGGAGGTACAAAGAGGGTGTACTCACCCTCAGGGCTAGTAGCCATTGGCTACTAACCCCCCAGACCTAAACACGCCCTTAAATTTAGTATTTAATTGCTTCCCTGAACCTAAAACTTTAGATTCCTGAAACTACAAGAAGAAGAGGACTGCTGAGCTGAAAAACCCCTGCAGAGGAAGAACAGAAGACACCAACTGCTTTGGCTCCAGACTTACCGGCCTGTCTCCTGCCTTCCAAAGAAACCTGCTCCAGCGACGCTTTCCAAGGGACCAGCGACCTCTGAATCCTCTGAGGACTGCCCTGCTTCGAGAAAGACAAGAAACTCCTGAGGACAGCGGCCCGCTCCAAAAGAATTGCAACTTTGTTTCAAGTAGCAGATTTAAAGACCCTGCAACTCCCCTCAAGAAGCGTGAGACTTGCAACAATGCACCCGGCGACCCCGACTCGACTGGTGGAGAAACAACACTTCAGGGAGGACCCTCTGGCGACTCTACGACTGTGAGTAACCAAAGTTGTCCCCCCTGAACCCCCACAGCGACGCCTGCAGAGGGAATCCCGAGGCTCCCCCTGACCGCGACTGCCTGAACTCCATTTCCCGACGGCTGGAAAAGACTCTGCACCCGCAGCCCCCAGCACCTAAAGAAATGGAACTCCTGTGCAGGAGTGACCCCAAGGAGGCCCTCTCCCTTGCCCAGGTGGTGGCTACCCCGAGGAGCCCCCCCCCTTGCCTGCCTGCAACGCTGAAGAGATCCCTTGATCTCTCATTGAAAACCATTACAAACCCGACGCGTGTTTGCACACTGCACCCGGCCGCCCCCGCGCTGCTGAGGGTGTACTTTTTGTGCTGACCTGTCCCCCCCCCGGTGCCCTACAAAACCCCCCTGGTCTGCCCTCCGAAGACGCGGGTACTTACCTGCTGGCAGACTGGAACCGGGGCACCCCCTTCTCTCCATTGAAGCCTATGCGTTTTGGGCACCTCTTTGACCTCTGCACCTGACCGGCCCTGAGCTGCTGGTGTGGTAACTTTGGGGTTGCTCTGAACCCCCAAAGGTGGGCTACCTTGGACCAAAAACTGAAACCTGTATGTGACTTACTTACCTGTTAAAACTAACATTACTTTACCTCCCCCAGGAACTGTGAAAATTGCAGTGTCCACTTTTAAAACAGCTTATTGTGTTTTATGTGAAAAGTATACATGCTAATGTAATAATTCAAAGTTCCTAAAGTACTTACCTGCAATACCTTTCAAATGAGATATTACATGTGGAATTTGAACCTGTGGTTCTTAAAATAAACTAAGAAAATATATTTTTCTATAACAAAACCTATTGACTGGATTTGTCTCTGAGTGTGTGTTCCTCATTTATTGCCTGTGTGTATGTACAACAAATGCTTAACACTACTCCTTTGATAAGCCTACTGCTCGACCACACTACCACAAAATAGAGCATTAGTATTATCTCTTTTTGCCACTATCTTACCTCTAAGGGGAACCCTTGGACTCTGTGCATACTATTCCTTACTTTGAAATAGTGCATACAGAGCCAACTTCCTACACTGTTTTAATGTATGGAATTCAGAGAGGGAAGTACTAATGTGGGGGTTTCCTTTTAAAGGTTAAAGTTTGAACAACCTACAGACAAGTATAGGTGCTTCTTATAATGCTGAGGATGATTTAGTGCCTAAATCCACGGATGTCTCCATTTTAAAGAGAATAGGGGACCTTCAGCACACAAGAGAAACTACTCAGGAGACCCATTATATAAGTATCTTACCTATGAATGTTGGTGGCTCCATGTTATATGGTTCCTACCAAAATGACAGGACTGTGTATTAGGATGACAGAACTTCAGAATGTGGGGGACTAAGTCTGTCCACACCATCAGGAGCTGTCGGCCCCAATCCTGCCTCACTTACAGTGCTTCACCTACACCCCCAACCTTACCAGGTTGGAACGTGATTATGGCAACCTAAACATGCCACTCTGACTACCAAGGAAGTCATGGAAATAGCTCTTTCCCTTTCATTGTATTACTCATGCATGCCCAGGTGAAAACACAAGAGAGATTCGAGGTAAGTTTCCAATACATTTATTGAAACAATTGTAATCTTGCATAAAGAGAATGAGCTGCGATACTTAGGCAGGTGAAACAAAGCAAAGTAAGCAGTGTTATGAACATGGTAAAGAGAGTGAACAAATCAACCATGATAAATTATTTCTAGATATTCCTACATAACCCTATGTCCATACTGAGAGCATATTGGGTGCACTCTCTGCTTTTGCCAATCAAAGAGGTTAGCCATAGGCCCCATATCTCTAGAATAGTGCCAGGAGTCAGCCTGTTGTGCGAATGGCAATCCTTTTGGGAAGCTGGTAAATTAGAGCCAGCAGAGCTGCATGTCGACTACAGCATTTGTCCCAGTACGGTCGCGGTTTGAGTGCCCTCTGCCCCTTCGGGCCTGTGCATGGTTTATATGATCAAAGCAACACTGTGTTAGAGGCACTGCTCTGATGCAATGATAAGTCTAATTATTGGAAGTTGTCTCCAGATGTCAAACGCAAGCACTAGGATATTGTGTACTGTGTTCTTAGCCTTGAAAACAATGTACTGATTATATATTGAAAAAGGTTAACTAAAACACGCAACTCATACAATATATTCCTTGAATAATATAACGCAAGCAAAGTGTGTAAAATGTCTCTGCTAAAAATCACTGCAGCTAAAGTGTATCAGATAAGAAATATAAAACGAAGCTAAAAATGAGGAACCACCTTAGGTCAAAGAGGGCCTCACCACATTCTATAGAGTTTGTTATGTAAGGCTTTGTGATGGAGTGTGTAAGAGTGGAGAAGGTGGTAAAGAGACCAGTGAGGTTAGGCTTCAGGATTCACCAGGTATAGTCTACATATCACCAGTGGACGTGCCTACTTCAGTAGGAATGCTGGATATATAGGTGCTGGGTGATTCCCCAGTCTGTATGGCGATGTGGAAAGGGCAGAAAGCTAGATGATCTCTAAGCACACAATGTTGGGCTAGCATGGGCAGTGCTTGTGCAAGGCAACAATAATGGATAAAGGTCTCAGACCCTACAGGAAGCAGATTCAATCAATCAATCAGATAATTTGTAAAGCGCACTACTCACCCATGAGGGTCTCAAGGCGCTGAGGGGGGGTGGGGGGGGCTGCTACTGGTTTGGGTTGGCGTTCACTGCCGTTATTGGAGCATTATGAAGAAAGGAGGTGGGTGCAAAGTTTCAAGGGAGTGGGGTTTCCAGGAAGGAGGAACCTCTCAAATCTAATGGAAGGCTTGATGGAACAGAAAACAGAGTTTTTCCACTTCTAGCTTCCTATTGTGTTTCAAGATTGCCTCCAAAGGGTTAAGATCACTAGGACCATAAGTGTCTGAAGACACGCTTCCTGTCCAAATGCATCTAAGTTGCTTCATGGATGTTTACTTCCTTTCTGGGTTCTGTCACTGACATATGCAGACACATCATTAGTTCCTCCCTTCTTTTACAGAGGAGCAACAATACCTTGGCCTACATCTCCTCTCATGATAATGTTTAGTCAAGACACCCCAATTTAGAAACCATCATGATGCCCATGATGTAGAACAGTCCTCCCCAGGCCTGTGACGTACATACAAGACGGAAAAAGTACTTAGTAAATATATAATGGTCGGCGAATGAGGTTGCGGTAGCATAGTGAGCACAGCAGGAGGAAGATCCTTCTCCTACCTCGCAGCCCGGACATGGAACACGCTACCTCTCAAACTCAGACAGACCTCATCACTGAAGCAGTTCAGGAAATACCTCAAGACCTGGCTTTTAGATTGAGTAACACGCCCGCAAACAGCACCTTAAGACCCTACAGGTGATTAGTCATGCTTTTTGAAATTACTGATTGATTGTGCCAAATAGCGAGTGTCAGTCCTGTAACTCTGTGTACCTGGATGGAAAACACTAGTGTGTGCATACTTTAGGCAAACAATAGAAATAAGGGGAAATCCATGAAAATATTATACAACTCCAGCGCTGGCATCTAATCTGTTGTTTAGCACGGTGACTGTTAGACAGACTGCCTGCCTGTTTTACAATGACTCACCCCTGACTGTACATTTCATCAACAATATGTTTCCAGCTAACATTCTGTTCTCTGCACCTCGTGACCGCCTGAAAAATAGAACGCCACATCTTCCACCGGAGATAGAGGTGATTTTGCATGTGTATAAACATGAGTGTAAACTGTAGTCGTTTTCACTTGCAAGTTCACATGCTTAAGGGTCTGAAGCAATGCATGTGTTTGTTTGTGACATGCCAAGTTGCCTAATGTGTAGGGCCTTCATAATTGAGTGTGAAAATTCGGTGTTTGAGGCTTGTGTGCAGCCAGATCATCCTCTTGGCAGATGATGTATGAGTTTATGTGTACTGCAGAGGCGGAATGTGTGCCTCTGTACTTGAGGCTGATCCAACAAACCATAGGGAAAGCTGTTTTTGCATTACTAATTATTACCTCCCAGTGTGACCAATCTGCGTCAAACATAGTGCAGGAGACTCATGTTGATACTGCTAAATTAGATGTCGATTGAACAAGATATAGGACAATGGTATTAGACCCCCCAAACCAAATGTATTTTTGTCATTGCAATTGAATTTTCCATGAGTAACATTTCCTTCAAACAAATCAAAATGACTGAAGGAATATTCACCACATTTGAAAGATGCATGGAGCTCAAACTCCTTTGTTGCCTTGTCCAAATTTGTTGAAATTGCCCACTACGTAACCACGGGTTACATACCCATATTTCAGTTTGTTTTAGAACATCGAAATAATTATAAAACAAACTAAAAACACCGTCCTATTGGTTGAAAATTCCATTTTTTTTAACAGAACTCAATCTTAGTGGCTGGAATTCTTTAACACAAATTAGGTTCAGCTATCTTACCTCCTGCACATTTTATTGTGAAAATTAAATGTTCACAGATCAAAGGAGTGACAACAAAACAAGTAGATTGTTGAACCCTAAAAATAACATGTTCTTTTTAAGGGGGAAAAGCACCCACATCTCAGAAAGCAGAAATTAATAGACCTTCACTCCCAAAATGTTCTTCCTGGCTAGGACCAGACGGGTTTAATATTAAAATCTTCACGTCTTTCCAGTTGACCCGGGGTAGTCTTAACTCCAATCCCCAATACACTTCATCCCACATCGTGCAAGGGCAAGTCTTACCCCACTCCATCCATGGTGTTGCCAAATGGCAAGGGTTATCTATGTCCCTTTGCAGCCTGCCGACTGTTCATTGGATACCCCAGACGGCTTCGAAGGGTCGGGGTTGTTAAGTCTAATTTAATGCCCTAACTTTGGAATAGAACCTGGACATTTTCCCCACCACATACCATAAGCCCTCTGGTCTTGTTCAAGGGTCGAAGTGGGTTGTCTCACTTTTGCCACGTCCAAAATACAATCCCTCAGCCTAATCAATGGTCTAGAATTCTCTCCCCATCTTGCTCAAGGGCAGAGCTGGAGACCTCCTGCTTTGTGAGGCTACAATCCTCAGTAGTTGTAATTGATGTTTCTTCTGGAACAACATTGATTTACGGATGTTTCCCTAAACTGTGTGTAAGCTTCCATAATTAAGTTGTTCCTCAGTGTGAACACTTAGCTCTCTAAAGGAGTTTGTAGCCCGAACAGCATTTCCACCAATTCTGCCTCTATTGCATATGGCAGCAGAAGTAGACACATCCTATTTCTCTGCACCCTAAATTCAGATATCAGACCAAAGTTGTAAAATTTCTCAGGAGCTTCATATACAGTAGAACATGATCTACATATAGGGGGTTATTCTAACTTTGGAGGAGGTGTTAATCCGTCCCAAAAGTGAGGGAAAAGTGACGGATTTACCACCAGCCGTATTACGAGTCCATTATATCCTATGGAACTCGTAATACGGCTGGTGGTATATCCATCACTTTACCGTCACTTTTGGGACGGATTAACACTCCTCCAAAGTTAGAATAACCCCCATAATATCTTAGACTTTCGTCTCCTGCAATAGTCAACTCCTACTCAACGATGTGTATGAAACATGACATCCGAGTGTGGGCATACCTGCCTGTTACCTTCTCTCTGTCTGAAACACACAAAAGGTGATGGGGCAAATACTTACTTGCACGCGGCCCACGTCTGGGCATACCCATGACACCTATGGCGGTACTTGAAACACACAAAAGGTGATGGAAAGAATGCTTCCAATTTGTCTAACCACTGGCAATACTAGGGGTAGCATCCCAACACGTTCTTTGGCTCACCATACCACCTCGGGTTGGATCCAGACATATACAAATCAATGTTGACCCTGCTCCTCGTAGGAACAGTCCAGCCTGAACTGTCAGGCTAGGTCCTCCCTGAACCAGAACACAGGACCAGTTTTGCTCTAGTTATGGGTTCATCAGTCGGGTACAGCTTGGTTCCAGTGACACAGTGAGCACAGGACGTAAATCTGGGCATACCTTTGCCACTTAGAGCGGTACATGAACCATACAAAAGGTGATGGGAGGAATGCTTGCACTTTGTTTAACTACTGGAAATTGCTTGGAATGGCATCCCAACACATTGTTCTTTTGTTCACCATGCCACCTGCATTGCACAGTGATGTTAATAGTGATGTAATTTCATATGTCATCAGTGGTGATATCAATGATATCACAGAACATGTCATTAGTGATGTAGTATATGAGATTGCAAACAGTGCATGGCTAATGCACATGTTATAGTTGCTTCAGTTAGCTATAACTGGTGACTTTCTGTGGGTTTTTGAGTTAAAAATTGTATTTAAATGTTCACCTAACTATAATGTTACTTTCACCTTTGTGTTTTTTCAGTGAACTGCTAAAGTTTTGTTAATTGTAAATTAAGGTATTACCATGCCTAACTATGACTTCACTTGAACCTTGGTTTTCTTCAGTATATTTCTAGGGTTTTTTAAACATGAAGTAGGATTTTATTACCACCTTTCCAAACCTAACCATCCCTCCCCCCGCAGCTCACAGCTTATCAGAGTGCTTCATTTGTAGTTTTTTCCCCTTGGTACCTCGGTACTCCCTCGCTAGAACCATGTCGCGAGTGATCTGTACATTTTGGAAGCTTAATTTCTCTCAGATGAATGGATTTTCACTAAATCACAAAAAAACTGTTTCTGGGCAAAGATATAGCTTTCTGCGGATTTTGGTGTAATTCCATTCAGCTGTTTTGGCTGTAGCTTTGCCTAAAGTTCCTATGGGAAAATACATGGGGAAATGATGTTTCCCATTTTTCTTTGTCTTGATGGATCACCCAGAAATGATCAAAGAAGGAGCTGAAGTGGATGAGCCTTTCTTTTGGAAAGTTTTGTGAAGATTCATCAAATGGTGCCATAGTTAGCAATGGAAAGCCCGTCTTAACTATAACCACAAAGTGGTGACTACCAATGTGTACTGTATTTATATTTATATATATATGCTACTCACTGCACCACTGGTTTCAAGCTAGCCTGACTTATGAAGGGTGCTTCTCTGAAACGAGTCCCAAGATGCTTGTTTCCTGTCCAGGGAAAACCTGGCCTAGCAGTTTGGGCTGGACTGTTCCCATGCAGAACAGGGTCAAAACTGATTTGCATATGGCTGGGACCAAGCTGTGGTGACGTGGCAAGCAAAATAATGATGGATTAAACCCGGATCTGTGACTGAGGGTGAGTGTTTGAAAAGTTTCAACACTCCGTCCATCATTTAATTTTTTTTGTGATGTTGCTTTGTGTGCCCTATGTGGCAGGGGTATGCCCAGACGTGGGTTCCTTGCTGGCTGCGCCACTGGATTCAAACTAGCCTGGCTGATGAGGTGTGATACCCTGAAACCGGTCCCAGCATGCTTGTTTCCTGTGCAGGGAGGACCTGGCCTAGCAGTTTGGGCTTGACTGTTCCCATAGGGAACAGGGTCAAGACTGATTTGCATATGGCTGGGTCCATACTGGGGTGACGTGGGAAGCAAAATAACGATGGATTGAACCCAGGTCTGTGACTGGGGGTGAGTGTTTTAAAAGTTTCAACGTTCTGTCCATCATTTTATTTTGTTTTGGGATGTTGCTTTGTGCGCCCCAAGTGGCAGGGGTATGCCCAGACGTGGGTCTCTTGCGCGCTGCGCCACTAAATTCAAGCTAGCCTGGCTGAGGAAGGGTGATACCATGAAACTGGTCCCAGGATGCTTGTTTTCTGTTCAGGGAGGACCTGTCCTAGCAGTTTGGGCTGGACTGTTCCCATTGGGAACAGGGTTAAGGCTGATTTGCATATGGCTGGGTCCAAACTGGGGTGACGTGGCGCGCAAAATAACAATGGATTAAACCCAGATCTGTGACTAGGGGTGAGTGAGTAAAAAGTTTCAGCATTCCGTCCATCATTTTATTTTGTTTTGTGATGTTGCTATTGGTATACAGCTCCTGGAGTTTTTTTTTAAAATAATGGCAGGATAGAAACCTCCTTCTACTCCAGGGGGAAGTAGCCTGTGTTGAGTATGTCATTGAGAATGGGAGTCAATTGACCGCTTATACTATCCGGAATAAGGTGTGAAATCAAAGGATATAATGGTAATCCCGACCGCGTGGTTTTCATTAGATAAGAAACCTGATCAGTGCTGATTATGGGAAATGTATCCAAAACTGACATTGGGGGTTGCCGATCGTTATCTTTCAAAGGGGTCGGCAGTCAGGGTTCATTGATTAGTAAGGTGTCATATACTTCCTTCGCTTTTTTTCTGAAACAGATCAGCAGTAGTGTTGCAGAACACTTGGGTGCGATTGTTGTTTCTAGGACTGGGCAATTTAGTCAGATTCTTTACGGTTTTGAACAGCTGTTTTTGCAGAGTTCTTTGATTGTAAGATTTATTCAGAGAAGAATTTGATTTTCTCATCTAGAATACAATTTTTAAACATTGCAATGGTTTGTTTATAGATTTCCTTTTTCGCTCATCATATTTGGGTCTCCAAACTCGCTCTTTCCTCCTACATTCTTGTTTAGGTGCTCTAGGTTTCTCAGAAAAATGGTTCTGAGGGAGTTTTTCTGCGACTGGATTTTTTTTTTAGAGGTGCTAGAATATCTGTCTCCTTTCCTATCCCTGACGAATAACTCTGCACAGTATCATCAAGATTTGTGGTGGAACTACGCTTGATTTCAGATAGATACTCAGATAAGACCAAGCAAAGGCTGATGAACTAACAATTTTCCAGGCCCTGCCTTTAGTGCTCTGAGGATCTGTGTTCCTACAAACTTCTGATACAGGTAAATTAAGTTCGAACATCACTGCATTATGATCGGACTAAGTCAATGGAAGAGAGTGTTTTACCTGATTGTGCGGGTTATTAGAAAAGATGCCATCCAATATGTGCCCTGCTGAATGCGTGGGGAATTTAACATGTTGATGTACATCTAAACTGGCCATTACATCAATCAAAAGTGCGGAATCTCCATCTGAAGTTTTTTCGAGATGATGGTTGAAATCCCCTAATACCGTAAAGTCCACTGCTTCAACACTGGATTCCAGCAGTGGACTTAAATTAGGTATAAAAGGTACTCATGGTCCTGGGGACGATGTCACAGGAGGCCTCTGAAGGTATATTGTTTAGTTCGTTCCAGTGAAAAAAATTGTGTTTCACAAACCAAATTATTTAAACCAGAGGAGCAAGGAGCCACAATGGCAAGTCCGCCCCCTCTTTTATTAGATTGTGTAACCAGCCAGAGTTGCCTGAAACAAATCTGGTACGCAAGTATTATCGGCCCATGTTTCAGTAATAAACACCATATCTGACATGTGTGTGCTTACAAATTCAGCAAAATCAAGTTTATGTTTTATCATTGACCTCACATTCAATAAGGTGCATTTAACAACTTTCTTTTGGCTGGTTAAAGAAGCAAATTTAAACTTTGCATGAGGTGAGTCCTGAATAGTAATGTTGGTCAGTATTAAATTGCAGTTAGCACAGGGTGCCCAATCCTGACCACAATATGGCTCCAGTGGTAAACATAACTGATACTTACCTTCTGGTTTGAGTTAAAGGAGCTTTTCACTAGACAATTGCTGTAGAGGCAATTGGGCCAGAGGTCCTGGTGCTTGGCGTGATCTGGGCATGGACGAGTGCAGACTGGCTTGCCTTTGGTGCGCCTTCAGTGCATCCGCTGCACAGTCTCATCAGCCTACTTATTTATTGTTCCTTCCTCGCAAGAAAGCTAGTATCAACAATCCAAAATGGCGGTCCTGCTCTGACTGGCTGGTATCGTCAAAGATGTGCAAACTGACAAGTATAGTGCGCTAAAATACAGATAGTGCAAAGCTTAAAAATTCTTTCAAATAGACAATTAGCTACCAAATGAGTAGAGCAGTGTCGGAGTGTTTCACTCCCACTCCTCTTAGCAGTGCTATGCAGTTGCGTCAGCCTGCTTATTTATAGTTCCTCCCCCGCAAGAAAGCTAGTATGTCAACAATCCAAAATGATGGTCCCGTTCTAACCATCTGGTACCATCAAAGATGTGCTAAATGGCAAGAATAGTATGCTAAAATACAAATAGTGCAAAGCCTAAAAAAGTATTTGAAATAGAAAATGAGCTTCCAAATGAGTAGAGCAGCATCAGAGTGTTTCATTCCCACTCTCGTTAGCAATCAATGAGAGTCTCCTTTCTTTCCCTCAAGAGCAAGAGGTTGCTAGTGATGTGGAGGCTTCAAAGGAGCGACAAGAAACTACTAATTTCAGGGTAGGATACCTACCTTGTTTCCAGCCAAAACTGGGATGCAGGACCAGACATTTCCTGTACAACTGGACACAAATCAAATACGATGCAAAGGTTTTTCAAACTGTCCTAGGTTTCCTTTTGGTGATTTATGCTACTCTAGTCCCATCATTACCATCTAGGCACATTCTCTTTTCCACACTTAAACAACAGTTGAAAGACCAAGAGACCTCTTTATTCCTGTAGAAAGGAGCTATTTCTCCTTGTTCTCCTCATCGAAGAGGCTTCCTGAGGAATGTCTTACTGGTAGACAAGAAAGGGGGAGGTTTTTACCTTGTCATCAATCTGACAGAACCCAAAACATGGATCCTTTACAGACATTTAAAAAAAGAGTAGATGCGCATGTTGAGATACCTTCTAAGAGAAAGTGAATTCACGGTCCAACTAGATATGAAGTACACCTACTTGACAGTCCTGATCTTCCCTTCTCACTGACATGTCCTACAATTCAAGTTGTTCAAGCCAGTTACAGGATACTTGAGAGTCAGGAGCATTCACCTGATTATTTACTTGGACAACATCTGGTGTGTCAAGTTTCCACTCTACTTAATCAACAGTTGCTCTTGACAACCACCCTCTTATAATTCTTGGGTTTTGTCATAAATTAATCCAAGGTAGATCTCATTCCATCCAAACAAATTACTTTCCAGGGATTTCGCCATAGATTCGTTGTGACTAACCTAGCCGTGACTATTCACAAGATTCATGCTGGAATAATGGACATTCTCAGAGTTCTGACAAAGAGACAAGCACACTTTGCTGGCTCGCCCAACTGATGGGTGCTCTGGATGTGTCTATAAAAGCAATTTTCCTGGCCCCTCTCCACTACTAAGTCCTCCAGTGACTCAAGCTGTAACACTTGAAAAAAGGACTGTCTTACGCAGACCATTTTCCTCTGACAATGTACGTTCGCCAATAACAACAAAAAAAGAGCTCTCCTTTCACATCAATTGTCTGGTTCATTTGCAAGTCATTCTTTCACCCTGCAAGTACCCAGTGTTGTATCCTGCTGAAGATGGGCAATGTTTCTAGGGTCCAATATGTGAACTGTCTTGGACTTACGAGGTCCTTTCTCCTTGCAGAAATCGCCAAAGATTTTTAGCATTACTGCTTGGCTCACAATCTCTCAGTAATTACCCTTCACTTACCAGACAAAATGAACCTCCTAGGAGATTGGAACCCCTGACACCTCAGGGACTCAAGCGAATGGAAACCAGATTGGTCAGTATTCTCCAAGATAATGGCCTGTTGGGGTCCATGCCTCTTGGATCTCGTTAATTCTTGTTTGATATTTTAATTACCATTGTTCTACAGCTGGAGGCCAGACTTAATGGCGTTGGTGATGGATGCACTCTTGCAGAATTGAAAGGGTAAGAATTACACCTTCAATCCATTTTCCATGATAATGAGGGTAGTTCTACAAGTCTGAAAACAGGTAGCAGAGACAATATTCATCTCTCCTCTCTGGAGAACACAGAGGTGGTTCCCTCTTTTAATGAAACTCTCTACTGACTTTCCCGTTCTTCTACCACTGTTCCCACATCGCCCCCTGGACCATCCTGGCCAACAACATCCACTGGTAGTTATTCGTCAACTGAGATTGTTAGAATGGAGACTTTCCAGAGACATTGGCAAATGCCAGGCCTTTTGGAACAGGCTATGCGACTCCTGAACAAAGCTTGGTCCACGTCCTGCTCTATGGGATGTTTCATTGGTACTGGGATTTCTGCAATCTTGGACAGAAAAGGCTTGTTTGTCTATAAAGCAGCCTTCAGCCAAATTAGCATTACTTCTTTGCTTGGTCTTGTGTAAACGTGTTTCAGACGTTGAAATACTGGATTTAGCATGTAGGATTTTTTACTCTGGAAGGAGTCTCCTTTGTAATTTTGAAAAGCACCAAATCATCAACTAGACAAATTCCCTTTTTAGATTTGCTTTGAGACCAGAAATTATGTTGTGTGTGTTGCCTTAAACCATACAAAAGAGGAGTCTTCTTCCCTCAGAAATTCTCCTTCTAGACAACCATTAATTTCTTTTGTTCACTCACATGCCCCTGTTTGCTGTCCTGCATTGGCTCTTTGGTTCAAGTGGATCTTATCAGAGGCAGACGTGGACACTACTATTTTTGGTGCTAGTTCATTCAGGGGAGCAATGGTGTCACAAAATTGTAATGTAGGAGCATGCCTAGAGGAGATGATCTGAATGTCAGACTGGTCGTCTGACTCACTATTTACGAACTTTTATGACAGACCAGTGAGTAAGCATTTTTCATTGATTGTTGAGAATTCTATCAAGGGCTAATGTAAGGTTACCCCAGAAGTATTGTGTTGCTTGTATTGAATCACAATGCTTAACCTGTTTCTCTTATTACCCAGCCAGATGGATTGAAGCACTGAGAAATTGTGAATGTACCCTGGGAGACCCACATGGTTGCTGTTTTATTGTCGTGTTTTTTACTTGCAAGATAAGTAAATACTAAAAAAGCAGTGACAAATTAGATATTTAATATGTTATTTAAAGAGATGATTGGATACTTTGTTTTTTTCAGTTTTAGAACAGAAGCAAGAATGACTATTTTCTGATATTCTTACAGTGGAATGTAACCTCACTGCAAAAAGAGGCAGTGTACATGTTTCTACTATTGTTTATATGGTTTCAAGTACTCTGGTTGGTTAATAGACTCTCTATTTATGGGATATGCACTTTTCTTGTATTGGAACCATTGGGATTGGAGTTTTTTACTGCACCCTTATCTTAATGTTTGATATGTTTACATGACTACTATTAAAACAGAGAAGATAATGCATAATCTTTGCCTCCGTGTCCTTCATAGGATTGAAAGTTCTTGTTCATGAATGACAGAAAATGCTTGATTAACTGATGTGAAAAACAAAATTTGTCTTTCAACTCTTGTGACAGAATGTCACAGCAGTAACAAAATATGTTCAGAATTTGTGATATTTTTCAGTGAGGGGTTTGAAGTATTATTAAGGGAAACAAGGGGACAGCACAAATTGTTGATAATGTTGCTTGGAACCCAGAGGTGGAAATCTGCATACTATTGAAACCTCTTTCATGTACAATTACATGTTGTGTATGTTATCAGTTCTTAGCCTGCGGCCGGTGGACTCCTTGAAGTCCATGAAGCCTACTTAGGGGCTATTAAATTCAAATTAAATAATATAAGCTGATTAATAAAGTACTGCTGGAAATGGCCTTTTTTGCAGGGTTATTCCCAAACGTTTTGCCCCTGACCTCCTATTTTTGACAGTGTGCTGCAGTGAGTTTATGCTGGCTTTATGACTCTGGGCACTTTACCACTGCCGACCACTACTAAAGTGCGAGCGCGACCGGTCTAAATAGTATTGGTGATTAATTTATTCATGATTGGCTTATTTGATTTACCAGTAAGTCCCTAGTATAGTGCTCCAGTTATGCATGTGCCCAGGGCCTGTAAATCAAATGCTACTAGTGGACTTGCAGCGCTGATTGTGCCACTCACATGAGTATCCCTGCAAACATGTTTCAGTCCTGCCATCGCAGTGTATGTGTGTTCAGTTTTGAACTGCCATTTCGACCTGTCAAGTGCACCCACTTGCCAGGCCCAAACCTTCCCTTTTACTACATGTAGATCACCCTTAAAGTAGACCCAAGGCAGCCGAATGGGCAGGGTGGAATGTAATTAAAATGTAGGACATGTACTGGTGTGTTTTACATACCCTGATGGCGAAATACTGCTAAATTTGTTTTTCACTATTGCAAGGACTGTCTCTCCCATAGGGTAGCATGGGGATTGCCTTGAGATAGCTTTCAAGTGTTATGTCCCATTTGGAGCAGATAGAGATGTGGAGTTTGGGGTCTCTGAACTCACAATTTAAAATTACATCTTTCGGTGCAGTTGTTTTTTTAATTGTAAGTTTGAAAATGCCACTTTTAGAAAGTGGACTTTTCTTGCCTAACAATTCTGTGCCTCTGCCTGGCTGTGAAATACATGTCTTGGTCAGGATGACAGTTGGGCTGTTTGTGTATTCTCTCTAGACAGTATCACAAAGGGAGCTGAGGTGTGCCCTGCATATCGTGATTGGTCTTCCTGGGCTAGAGAGGTGGGAGGAGCTGACACTTGCACCTGAATAGGGATAGGCCTGTCCTTACACAAAGCAGTCTCCAACCCCTTGGAGTATATCTGTGGCCAGGGCAGGAAAGGCAGGGTCTTGGACACAACAATGACTTCCCTTCAAAGGCAGAAATGAGTATACGTACTGGACCTCTGAGACCACAACATTAGAATCCTTCTGGACTGAGGACATTCTGCCAGAAAGAAGAGCTAGATGCTGTAGGAGGGACTGCAACTCTGTTGCTTTGTTGTGCTGGCCTGCTGCTTGCTGTTTCTGTCCTGGAAGTGAAAGGACTGAACTTTGTTTTCTACATCCTGCTTCCAAAGGTTCTCAAAGGACATGGACTGAGCTTGTCTCCTGTTAGAAGTCTCAGGGACATCAAAGACTTCACCTGCCAGCACCTGGACTCTGTTGCAGAGAGTTCTGATTCCCTAAGTGGTGCCAAATACAGTTCCTGGGCTCTTGGGAGTGAGTTCTGTTGTAACCAAAAAGAAATCAAGTACATCAACTCCAGAGCGACTTTGAAAGCAGTGCTGCTGTCAGACTCTGTGCCGCTGCCTTCACCAGAGCTGTGGTCCCCGCTAAGTGCAGCCACCTCGACTGATACTGCAGGTCTGACACCGCGGCAGTGCCTTCGAAGTCCTGCCACTGCATGAGTCCTAAATGTTGTGTCACTGGCATCCATGACACCCAACTCGGCAGCAGCACCTGTAGCCTGGTGGTGTGATTGTGACATCACAAAGTTGATGCCTCACGTCTTGACCTGCTAGATTCATCAATCCTGACAGATCATAAGGAAGAAACACCTCGCCACCTATGCACATCACCTCATCTGCAATCATAACAAACGGGCACCTCACCTCCCATGCCTCGCAGTAAGGAACCAATGCCTCACCTCCTTTGTAGCAATAAGGAACTGATGGCGCACCAGCTCCAGCGAAACCTCACCTCCCTGACTCCATGCAACTTTGTTCCCTCATCATTTTCAAAGGTACTATCCCTTTGGTCCATGTGATTCTGTGAATGGACCGCACTCCCTTGCATTTTGCATTGGACTATAGGGAACGATCACATCAAGGTGTCGTGATAGCCCTAGTTAGAGCTCTTACTGAGATTTAATATTTAAAAATGTGTATCTTTGCTTGTGTATGTTGGATTTTTGTCGCTTTGGTCTTGCTTTACTCAGATAAATATTGGCTATTTTTCTAAACTGGCATGGAGTACTCTTGTGGTATTTCCACTGTGTTACTATGTGTGTATATATACTTATCACATTGCCTCTGAGATAAGCTAGGCTGCATGTGCCAAGCTACCATGGAGTGAGTAGGGGTTATCTTAGGCGTGTGTGACTCCCTTGCCCTGACTAGAGTGAGGGTCCCCACATGGACAGGGTGCAAATTACTGCCAACAAGAGACCCCATTTCTAACAAGTATGTACACATGAAAAAGCAAAACTGAAAAACTCTGTAAATGTGAAGGAATATGAAATTGGAGGCTAAAACTGAGGTTGGTATTCTTAGGTTTATTTATGGGAGCAAAGCATGTACAGCACACAGTTATAGGGATGATTGGTGTCCTCAATTGAAGCAGTAGTGTGCCCCTAAAAAAAAGAGGATGCATTTTGAGCAAACAATACAAAATGACATGCTCTAGCCTAGCATATCGCTTTGTCTTTTAGAAATTAAAACACATTTAGAAAAGCTCCAACCTTCCTATTATAATTAAAATTGTGATTTTTGTTTGTGAACTTATTTATAATTTCTGTATTTCTCTGATGTATATTTTTCTGTAGTTTTGTGTATTTTTAGAGGTTCAAATCATAGAAATTGTTCAGATTGCAGCTGCAAGCTTCCAAAAGTGATTCACTGGGGGTCCACAGAAGTCAATAGGTTAAGACCTGCTGGTGTGTCGTATCCCTTGAAGTGAAGACACCCCTAGTATTTGATAACAAGAATCGGATTTGCCCCCCTGCATACCAAGACCCACCCCTTCCCCACACAAAATATGAAAACAAAAGAAATTATCTGATGTCCTAACCCCCATTCATGCTTGCATTCCTTCCACCTTCCCATATATTTTTAAAAAGAACCCTGTCCGGATCCTTACATAGATGCCCCTCCCCTTCCTGTTTCTGTCTTCATAACCACAATACCTTTCATCCTACTGCTCTACCGTTTATATCTCTGTGCTGCACTGCAGGGGCGTAGCTGTCAATGATGCAGCAGGTCTAGTGGCATTGTGGCCAAGAGGCTTGAGGTACCCACCGAAAACTGATTATTGGTGTATGTCACTAGCCAAACAAAAGTCAGGGGTCACATTGTCCTTGATTGACACTAGGGCCAATTTCACCCTTGCTGCACCACTGCTTCACTTTGCAGCTCCTCCTTAGTGTGCCCCTGCCATTCTTTCTCACACAGAGCAGAAGCAGAAAAGCCTGCATGCTCAGTGTAGTGGGTTCCTTATCTCCGGTGGGAGAGATATTGGAATAATTAGATAGGCGCCGGTTTGAGGGGATAAGTGATTTATTTAAACTCAATTAAGGTTGAATTTGATCCTTTCTCTTTTTTCACAGGGTAACTTCCTGTTAGGGTCGTTCAACTCCTTGTTCTCTCTTTCAGGGTTCTTATCGTGGTCCCACTGGGGTATGATCCTGATTCGGAAGAGGTCCGATCTTTCCAGTATGGATGTCGCCCAGGTTCCCAAAATAAAAAGGAGAACGGAAAAACAGGTAAGTGTATAGGTAAAGTAAGATCTATATAGGGTTAATAGGGGCGTGAGGATAGGTACAGTGAGGGTTGTGTTGGGATTATTTTCACTCCAATGGTGAGCGTCGCCTTCCCGTGAGATGTCTATTTTCTCTCCCCTGTTGAGTTTTCTCTCTCTCTCTTTTCTCTTTCCTGGGGTTCCCCGTGAGGTTAGGGAGGAGTATGGTTAATAGGGTTCCCTTGTATTATAGGGTTTCCCCTTCCTGGCAGGACCTCCCCGCTATCCTCCCCGTATTCCTTCTTAGTTCCCTCGCTCCCCTTAACCACTCTGGTAGGAATCCCCAGTCTCGGTAACTTACTGAAATCACACTTTAAACATTCAGTTAAATAAAAAAATTAAGCAATGACTGACTGAGCAAGACATTGGGGCCCTCATTACAACCCTGGCGGTCGGTGGAGAAGTGGCAGTAATACCGCCAACAGGTCAGCAGTAAAAAAAATGAAATTACAAGCATGGTGGTGACCGCCATGCCAAACCGCCACTTCTCCACGCCGACCGCCGGGGTGGTAACGACCGCTGGGCTGGAGACTTCGGTCACCAGCCTGACGGCCGTCACTACACTACCAGTGGTATCACGACCCCGCATACCACTATGGATTTCGTGGGGTTCTGTACTGCCACGAAATCCATGGCGGTAGGCACAATCAGTGCCAGGGAATTTATTCCCTGGCACTGATAGGGGTCTCCCCACCCCCCCCTCCCCTTCCCCAGAGTCCTCCCCCTACACCCGCAACCCCCCTACTGCCCCCAAAGGTGGCAGGACCCCCCTCCCCAACCCCCCAACATTGACATACACACCCCCGCCCCTACACTCACACATCTACTACACAAACACGCTGACATACACGCACACGTACACACAGACATACACACAGACATGTGCGCACACATTTCCCATACACACACCACACCCCCTGCATGCATACACGCACTCACACACCCCCTCTACACACTCACACGCACACCCCCATGCACGCACACAACACACAACACCCCACCAACCCCCTCCCCTAATGGACGATCACCTTACCTGGTCCGGTGATCCTCTGGGAGGGAACGGGATGCATGGGGGCTGCTCCGCCGCCAGCTCCCCGTCACCAGAGCACCGCCACACCGAATCCTGGGTTGGGATTCGGTGGGCGGTGTTCTGATGGCGTGGCGGTGGAGGTGGAGCAGCCTCCACTTCACCACCGACCGCCAGTATGGCTGCTGGCGGCTCTCCATCCAGAAAAGGGCGGAGGGCTGCCAGCAGTCATAATACGCTGTGCGGAAAACCGCCTGCACTGGCCGTCTTCAGCACGGTGGTACCTCGGCGGTCTTGAAAAAAGACCACCTGGGTCCAAATGAGGGCCTGAATATCTTCGAACTAAAGTACTTACGCTCTCTGTTTAGCAATTTCAAGCTTAAAGGGCTGCCACATTAATGTATCAAACCCTTAGACCTTAGGAGAACATACATGCACTTGCCATTAAACCAATTACCTATTTTTAAGGTAATAGGTGCATGGGTTGGGGTCCCCACTGAATGTCACTTGTGCAAATTGTTGGGACAGAAAAGAGCCTAATATTCATTGTCTATTGTTAAATTGTTGCCCATCGAAAATAAAATGAATTTAATGAAGTTGTTGACTGATCTGTGTAAAAACTCCTCTGTTTTCAACAAGGTTCTACTTACATTTTCACTGTAATAAGCAATGTGATTTATAATGTCTTTTATTCACATTTGTATGCTTTTTAACAAAAACAAAATAACGTATATACTAATGTTTGCTCCCCCTCCAACCACATATTTCTAAAAATAATCTCGGCATCCTGCTTTTGTTGCCTCTTCTCACATATTATTAAAAGGAATCCTGGCATTCTAACACCCTCCCTACTCATCTTTTTCTGAGTGTGCAGCTTCCTTACTCTCTCATAGAGAGTGGAAGCAACACAGACACTGCAATGAGTCAGTGGTAGAGAGTGGCTACCAAGCGAGAAGTGAAGCCTTATGACTCCTTTGGTCTGCTCTGAGGTGCAGGAATCTGGAGACAAGGGATCTGACAACAACACAGCAGCACCTACAATTCCCACACCTCTTTTGGATCTATTGAGACCTTAGATAGGGGAGGAGATAGCTGTCTGTCATTAGCAGGAGCAGCTCATGGAGCTTTGAAGGAGCGGGGTGGCGTGCAGGGGTGGGGGGGAATTAAGTTAAAAACAAACAAAAAAACACTTACCTTTCTCATCACCGCTGCCACCACTGCACGCTCCTCTGTTGTGGCCAATCTGAACGCTGCTGTCATGCTGCTGGCATTCAGATTGGCTGGAGCTCTGAGGCAGAGTGAAAATCTCTGCCTGCTCTCTCCAAACTGGCAGAACAGTGCAAGGTTGGAGAGAGCCCACTGCGCATGTGTGTTTGACCTGCCCGAGACGGCTAGCCAAACATACATGCGCACTGAGGGGGACTTCTCTGCACTCCCCCTCTGTCCCTGTCATAGCCCATGCCCCCGCCCTTTTTACTATAAAGCTCTAATAAACATATTTTATTATAGCTTTATAGTAAGAGTTTTGCAGCTGCTGCTGCTGGCAAGGGGGGCAACTCTCCTCCGCCCTAGCAGATGCGCTGCGCCTGATCATTAGCCATTCCGCTATCTCATCTGAGTCTCTTTAGAGCCGAAAGTGTTGAAACTTCAAATGCGCCCTTCCATCACATCTCTCATGTCTTTGAGGCAGTTAGGCAGTAAGACAAGGGTAGTGGAAGCCATGGGCACCATTGTCACATAACTACTATGACAGTACACCTTCACACTAGAAAACTTTTTTTAAAAAGGTTAAAAATCTGTTGATGTTGGCGTTAGCTACTAATTGCACACAAGGCCACCTAGAGAAAATATCCATATGAACAATTAAATACTGTCAATATCTACTCTCTCTTAAGGACATTTAAGGCTTTCATAGTCACACATGAGAGGTCTCAAGAGTCTTTAGGGCGTATCAAAAAGTTACATAAATAGGGCACTCTTTATCAATTCAATTTGGTGTCTATGCCAAGCCACAAGTACACACTTTTCATAGCTTTCTTTGTTTTGCAGTTAACTGTGTTTGTCATGCCATTAAGAAATGATCCTGCTGTGTTCAGATTTGGGAGATATGACTTTATCTCCTCCAAACATCATACATTCTGATGTAGATAACTCACTTTTTACTTCCCAAAATGGCCTACCACCCACAAGCATCAAAAACAAGGTGATGGATGCAAAGCTTGAGTTAATCTCAGCCCCTGAGTCACTCAGAGCTACATCCCAATCCGTCATTAATTTGCACACCTTGCTACCTCAGTTTGGACTTGGCCATATACAAATCATGGCCTGCTCCAGTAGGAACCATTCAGCCCTAACTGCCAGGACAGGTCTTGCCTAAACTGGTGCACAAGCAACCCAAGAATGGTTTCTCATTGATTGGGGCTCGTAAGTCGAATGAGTGTCGCTTCATTTTAGTGGCACAGTGAGCACAGACCTATGCCTTAAATGCACAAAGAAGCATTGGAGAAAAGGCAGGATTAACAGACAGTCTCATAAAACTAACATGCCCACTTCCATGGAACATGTGTATATTCACAACTCATGAGAGCCTGAGAAGCATGCACACCACATCGCTGCATGGACAGTCAGGCATTTGCATAAGTCAACCCTCTAATATCCCTGCTCAAGTGTAAGAAATTTCACATAGCACATGCAGGCACATTGAAGCATTATCTCCATTGTATCCACTGGACTCAGGAGAAGGGTGGACTCCATGGAAAATACCAGACAAAACCTGAAGCTTATGCTGCCTATCCACCAGCCAGCCTGGCCCTCATGCCCTGCCCTCTTGCCCACAGGGACTCAAAAAGTAATTGGATGCTTGACCTGGCCATAGTGCCACATTAAGTGAGGCTGCCTCCTCCTCAGTCCTTGCAGCATGCAGGACAAACGCACTACATCTCAGAAACGCTGCCCATTTGAGTCTCCATGTGCAGACACTGACTGTTGGCTCTTTGCTAGTACCTGCCATGAAATTAAAGAACAGAATCTGTGTGAAGATGTGGCTGTGCAGGCTCCAGCATGACAACTATCCCTTGAGCTCATCAAGTTTTTCTTCTCTTTTCTCTGTTGTGCCCTCTCCCATTCCAGGAAAGAATTCATAACTGTTTACCTTGGGGTGGAAGGGTAAGGGGGGGTGATTTTGTATTTTTTCTTTAAAGCATGCTGGGATGAGATGGAGCATTGAGCTTTTATCAAAGATAGTGGAAACGGTGGCCTTTCGTATCTTCCAAATTTTAAGACAGTAATACCTATCTAAGTCAAGAGCAGTTCCTGAAGCATAGTTGGTGAGAGCACAGGGCACCAGTAATAACACAGAATTGGAGAACCACAGTAGGTAACAAAGACCAGCGGTGGAGAGGGATCGTGATAGGGAGGGAGGTGCAGATGGGTGTGACTGCTGCCTGCCTTATACCTTGTCTCGCCCCCACAAGGAGTAGATTGTGTTGGCCTTATGATGTACCTAAGGCTGAGAGAGGAGGTTTGATATCACCACCGGACTCTTTATTGAAGTGCTGGCAGCATCTGGAAGAAATAATGTTACAAAATGGGAAAAACAGCATGAAGAGATAGTAAGATCTTGTGGACCACCCCTAAACCACTGCACACAATACCAATAGAGAAGCAGTTCTTAAACTTTACGGTGGTAGTAGATATGATTAACCACACATCCCTACACAGTATTACTGCTAAAATTAACAAAGAAATTCATTTAAATGAGAATATCAGTAAATGAGTGCTACATCAGACACCAAGTTGGTACGGAAACATGCAACTTAAGTAATGAAATGAATACCTTACACAAAAGGAAATATCACATAGTCTGGAGCACACCTAGAGTAACCACAATTAAATAAGGATACAAACTTACAATCAGAGAAATAGGACAATGAAAATATGAATTTTTATGAGCAAGCTGTGCAAACCAGACACCTTGCCACATAAATGAGTGAATGGGTCATAGCATCACAGTCTGAAACAGGCAATATTTTAATTGCAATCCTCACAATTTCAAGCAGGCAACAATACAGTGATCGTGAACAGCACAGTGATTGTGAACAATAGATTTTGAG
This sequence comes from Pleurodeles waltl, assembly GCF_031143425.1. Taxonomy (NCBI): domain Eukaryota; kingdom Metazoa; phylum Chordata; class Amphibia; order Caudata; family Salamandridae; genus Pleurodeles; species Pleurodeles waltl. Next base: position 1,256,993,074 of record NC_090444.1, read on the forward strand.
TAAGTGTAATAATTGATTTAATATCTATGGTAATTGATTTATGTTTTGGGAGTTCATGCCATTTGATTTATTTTTATGGAGGTATCAAACAAAGGTGTGAAAGTGATGACCCTGTCTATACCTTGTATCTTTATTGTGAATGTAATAACTGTATTATTATCTAGCTATGTTCTACCTTCACTCGCCTCCAATAAGCTATACCTTGACTGCTCGACCAAGCAAGACCAGAGAGTCAAGGATGATTTTGAGGCAAGGCCTTCCCTCTCAAACCAGGGTACACCTTTGATATTGCCAGGCAGCTCCTACAGCTTGAATCTGGTAGGACAGAGTTTGTATAATATAATTCGAAATCTGTAACGAGTGCCAATGGAATTAGCATGTAGCAGTTGTGGCATTTTTTACATAATTCTGTCACATAGGGCCTGATTTCGAGTTTGGTGGAGGGGTTAATCCACCACAAACGTGACATCCCATCTGCTGTATTACAAGTTCCATAGGATATAATGCAATTGTAATATGGTGGACGGGATATCCATCACGTTTGTGGCGGAATAACCCCCTTCGCCAAACTCTAAATCTGGCCCATAATCCACCTGCTCTATAAATTGCAGATTTGAAAAAAGAATTGTGGGGCATATTTATACTCTGTTTGCACCAAATTAGTGTCATTTTTTTTTACTCTAATTCGGTGCAAAACTAACTCCATATTTATACTTTGGTGCTAGACCCCTCTAGCACCAAATTTATGGAGTTAAAGTCATTTTTTGAAAGTGGAGTCCTACTTTGCCTTAATGAGATTCAAGGTAGGCGTTCCCGTGCAAAAAATGACTCTATGGCCTTAACACCATATTTAGGGGCATATTTATACTCTGCGGCGTATTTATACTCTGTTTGCACCAAATTAGTGTCATTTTTTTTAACTCTAATTCGGTGCAAAACTAACTCCATATTTATACTTTGGTGCTAGACCCATCTAGCACCAAGGCCCTTATTTAAACTTTTTTTGCACTGCATTAACGTCATTTTATGACACAAAAGTGGCGCAAACTTACAAAATATTGGCCCTTATTTATACTTTTTGCTGCAAAACTGCACTAACTCAGTTTTGCACCAAAAAGTTGAGCACCGGCTTGCAACATTTCTGTGCACCAGCCGGGCACCATATTTATGGAATGGTGCAAGCCGGTGCAAAGGGTAGGCTAGAGTTTAAAAAAATGACTTTAGTCGGGTGGGGCTGGCAGTATAGAAGAAGAGGGTTTAGCACCAAAAAATGGCTTTAGGCAGGTTAGAGTAAAAATAAATGACTCTAACCAGATTAGCGTCATTTTATGGTGCTAAACCTACCATGCCACATGACTCCTGCCTTAGGAAAGGCAGGAGTCATGCCCACCACCCCAGTGGCCAGCACAGAGGACAGGGGTCCCCTGGGCATGGCCATTGCACCCGGTGCCATATATGGGGGCCCATTTCAGGGCCCCCTATGGCACTTTCAAAAATAAAATGCACTTACCTGTACTTACCTGGGATGGGGTCCCCCATCCTCGCAGTCCCTCTAGTGTGGGTGGGGGTGCCCCTAGGGCCTAGGGAGGGCACCTCTGGGCTTATTCCATGGTGTTCCACCATGGAAATAGGGCCACAGGTCCTCTAAGACCTGCCCTGACCCAGGTCTTAAAAAATGGGGCAAAGCAAGCTTTGCCCCATTTTTTGACCCTTCCTCCCTCCTTTGCACCATTTTTACATGGGAGTATAAATATGGTGTTAAGGCCATAGAGTCATTTTTTTGCACGGGAACGCCTACCTTGCATCTCATTAAGGCAAGGTAGGTTTCCACTTCCAAAAAATGACTTTAACTCCATAAATTTGGTGCTAGACGGGTCTAGCACCAAAGTATAAATATGGAGTTAGTTTTGCACTGAATTAGAGTAAAAAAAAAATGACGCTAATTCATTGCAAACAGAGTATAAATAAGCCCCTTAGCGTCAAAAAATGATGCTAATCTGCTCAGAATCATTTATTTTTACTCAAAACTGCCTAATGTAATTTTTTTTTTAAGCTAGCCTACCCTTTGCACCGGCTTGCACCATTCCATAAATATGGTGCCCAGCTGGTGCTAAAAAATGGTGCAAGCTGGTGCAAAACATTTTGGGGCAAAACTGCCTTAGTGCAGTTTTTCACCAAAAAGTATAAATAAGCTCAAAAGGATCAAAAGTTACTTAAAATGTGCCACAAGTGGTTCACTGTAGTAAGAAAGCCATTGGAAGGGTTAACTGACCACTTTTCAGTGTGAATTCATGTATTCATTACTAAACTGGCATTGATGAAGTGAAACTTTTGACCAGACAGCATTAATGTGTTTTAAAATGACAAATACTGAAAGAATCCTGCGACCAAATGTGCAGCATTATACTGTATGATGTATATATTCTTGCTATGTAATTTAGTCAGCCAAGAAGCAATTCCAAAGGCCATGTTTATGACCAATATCAAGACTGTATTCCATACCTTTTCATACAGGAGAGAAACTGAATGGTGCTTCAAGGCTGTCTACACTACCTTTCCCCCCAATTCCCATCTTCGCTGAGCCCAGACAATCTCACTCCCTGCTGGTCATTTATTACTTGAAGAAAAATACTTTCATGGTGTTTTTCTGACTGCGCAGTAAATGCTGAACATGATGTAACACCCACCCAGGGAGAGGCAACTGATTTCTCCAGAGACCGTTTTTTTCTTCCTTCTTCCACAATTGTACGTACTTTTTGGCACAGTATTGAGACTAATGTGTAACAGCCTCTGCATAAGAAGAAAAGAGCAGAGCATTGTTCATTTTTTTTCTTCTAGCTGAATGACTAATAGTTTGCAGAGTCTGCGGGAGACCAACACGCATCTGTATTGACCTGTGAAAGAGTGCCTGTCTGGGTTGTTTAAGGCCACAGTTTAATTTAAGTAATTGTTTCAAATCTTCAATTACACTAGTGGATATTTTGGGAATGCAGGCCTCCTTCTGTGGCTGACAAACACGCCAATTGTTTCCATTCCAGATGGAAATGAAATAATTCTGAATCCTGGATTATTTGGGAGGGCTGGATTTGAAACTAAATGTTTACATGTATGTGTAGTATTTGTGTAGCAGAAACCTGGCCAAAAGCAGTGAAGTGTTTCACCGGATTACGGGCAAAAATGCCTTCACTGAAAGATTGGAGGATCAGCTGGATTCACAATGTAGAAGTGGAATGTTACTACGTTGTGACGTAGAGTTCTTTAAAGAGGTAGGTGTTCAGTTCTTTGCTAAATTGGAGCGGGGTTGGGGCAATCCTGATGGACACAGGAATTGTGTACCAGATAATGTGAAAATAGATGGGGAAGGCCTGTTGACATGTTTTCAGGTTGAGCGCGAGCACTTTGGCCTGTTGTAATCTCTCTGTGGGCTTTTAACCAGACCCACTGCATGCCCATCATTATCACTCGTTCATGGGCTTGCCTTTGAAAAATCCTTTCTTATCATTGGTAAATGGTTTAAGTTTGTCCCTCCTTGGGGCAGTTTTGTTTCTGCCTTGGCCATTGCCCCGGTTACATGGATAATTGCACGTTTGCCAATATATTTGACTGCGAGCGAACTTCTGTTTCCTATTGTATCTACCTTCGCGCTCATGGTGGCCGTAGTGTTTTGAATTGGCTCGCTTATGTCAACTGTTTTACTTTTCATTTTAATTTATGTGGCGAGAAAAGGAATGGTTAGGAATTTACAACACTAATAGCTCTAACTCGAGCAAACGCGAGACCGATTGTATTGCAAATGCTTGTTCTTCTTATCACTTCTTTGACTCCAGCACGATGGAATCCTGGCTCAGAAGGCGCCGGAAAGTGGTGTGCTTGTCAGTCAGATGGGCAGGGATGCCATTGTGATGGGTTTGTAGGTGATGTAGCTGGTTTAGAAGATGGTGAGGGCCAGCAAGGGGAGCTATTGGAGTTCCTTCAGGAAGAGTTGATGTGGTCATATTTCTTCAGCTCCTTGCGGCGTATATGATGTTTATTTATTTATTTAAGCAGTTTTTATATAGCGTAAACCAGGCCCAAAGCCATTAGAGCTCTTCATAAATGAGTAAAAGGATAAATAACATATACTTATAAACACCTGGTAATCAGCTGCCACAACAGTCATCAGATTAGGGCCAATATATTTGAAGAGTTGATAAAGTTCTTAAGGTGGGGCAGTGTGGAGCCTGGAAGCAGGGGCTTAATGCTGCTCCTGTAGCTCATTTGGTGCAGGCCTTCCCCTTTACACACTCTGTTAGGCCAAGGCCTATGAATACTTGCGAGATATGGGTGTGTCAGGGGCCATTTTGATGGGGGGGGCAGGGCATCAGTTTACATTACTCTACTGTCCGGAAGTCCAAAGAGTAGGACATTACTTCCATTCAGATACAAGAATACAAGAGGTGGAATAGTAGTTCTGAAGTCTCTTTTTGGCAGGAACAGGTTCACTTTCATTAGTAAATGAGATCACCAGGATGTCTTGGTACATGTTTGAACCTTTTTAGGTCAACTTTTTTTAATTTACCTTTTGAACTTTTCTTTTGCACAAAACAGTGGAGAGGGCCATTCTTAGCCAAGAGCGTAATTTAAAATGAATTGTCTGTAAACAGGACAAAACTAATCACTTTAAATGAACAGAAATGCATAGAAAAAAAATATACAATGTTACAAGTATTGCAAGAGCCACTTCAAAACTAACCGCCAAATCATGTATGCTATCTTGAGATAAAAGCTAAATTCACAAAGGTTCTCATTATGAGTGGTTGGACCCTATGTGGGATAATTATCGCATTTGTTAAAATCGAATACACCAGGGATCAAACTTTAACAGCTTCGATAATTATTGTCTTTTACAACTTTACACCCTTAAAAGACATGCACCAAAGTCCACGTTTCTCTATTTTTCAAGTTTTTTTTCCTCAGTAAAATTCTTTCGACTTGACTTTCCAAAATGTACCTAAGGAAAGATTAAGGGGTGTGGTATTTGCCACTAAAGGTAGTATTCTGGTATGAGCGGTAGCAGGAGTCACAGCAGTTACCGAATTTTCATGGGCCACTCATAATGATGGCAAAAGAGAAGCTGGATTGGGGAGGACTTTCCATTGCATGCCAGAGTATCTTTGACAATGATTTAGAGGATCGTAGTAATGGAGATTTAGGCCAAAAAACTGTCTCCAGCAGTCCAACTACCCTAGTGCAGGTTTCACGATGAGGGACGTATTCTTCCAATATCCACATTAGGTGGGGGAAATTACATCAGTCTATAGAGTCACTGACTAGCGCCTCCCCGAACACACACACACCTAGTTGATTCTCCTGCAGTGGAAAGAACAATTTTAAGGGAGAAATGACTGTCACCATCATGGAGAAAGGAAACTGTAATTGATTTTTTGCTCCTAGAGTGGCAGAGGACAGAGATAAGCTACAATGAAAAATGTAACCTCTGCCTCAAAAACTCTAAAGAAGAACTGTTTCATTATGAGATAACCCGCAGCACACCTAGAGTAACCACAATCAAAGAAGTAAACAAATGTACAGTCAGTGAAATAGGAGACTAAAAAATTGACCATCTAGTCCTATTTATTTCCAACCACAATACGAAGTTTGTTCTGATGTTATGTTTACACAGCTTGTGTTCCAATATTCAACCATGAGCACAAGTGGTCATGACTTTACAATGTAAAAATATAGATCTGAGTCCTTGTAATCAGAAACCAGCAGTTTAAATTTACAGCCAAGTATTTTCTTTTTTAATACTTTTTTTGGCATTTTCTTTAAAAAAAAAAATATAAACAAGCAATATGCAGGATCCAGAACCATGACAGCGGATAAAACATTATAGAGAACAGTAAACACACAATGTCCAATTCAGTGGTGTCAAAAACTGTTATGAAAGTTGGAGAAGTACCCCAGAAACATTCCTCTCATCATTGACCACAATCAACCAGTAGACAGGCAACTTCAGGGTGGCTCACCATAAGCATCAGGCTAACTCAGTAAATCAGGTGCAGAATCCACGTTGCTGGATCCAGGACTGCCAATTTCAGCAGGCTCAGGACCTAAGTCATAACAGCTCTTCCAGATTTGCTGGAGAAGACCATGCTCTTAAGAGTGAGTCATTTAGCTGCCATAGACATGGCCATGCCCTTCTTCCATTCACTCAGAGTGGGGCCTCCTTTGTTTGGCCATCCCTTTCTTCGCCACAATCAAACCCAAGCTACAGAACAGAAGCCAAGTATTGATCTGGAAAATATCGAAGAAAGCTGTAGTAAACATAACAATTAATACAGGCGGTAGATACAGCCAAGAATTGTTTCATTAATTTTACTTTTTCAAGGCTGTACAGATATATGTATAAGTGTTATAGTCCAAAGTTTGCCAAGAAAGGTGAAAAGACGACAGGGTTTTGGAAAATAGAAAAGCAAATGATGGAAAGATGATTTGCAGAGTAAGGCATAAGACTATGGTATGGGCCTGATTTACAAGAGAGTGGCACATCAACTTTGATGCGCCACTTTTCTTGTGCCCCCTAACAGCATCATGTGCACACCGTATTTACAATTCTGCGCACCATGGTGCTCGTTTCCACAATAGCGTCATCATTTATGGTGCTATTGTGGCGCTTTGCAGGATTAGCTCCATAAATTATGGCGCTAATGCAGCAAAGCACTAGGGAGGCCCGTAGGCTACTATGAGCCCATCATTTTTACATCTGCCCTGAGCAGCTATTAATATTGATGGAAAAATGTCACAGTGAAATCTTGTGGATTTCACTGCACCATTTTTTGTGGCCTCCCTGCGCCCCTTGCATACATTTTACCTGGCGCACGTATAATGTGGTGTGGGAGGTTACATTGCGCCACTTTGTAAATATGGCGAAGGAGAATGGCTTGAAAAGTGTCACCACGAAAGGAGTATAGACAAAAAAATTAGCAAGAGGTGAGAGTGGGAAACAGTTAAAATAAATACTAGAGGGGGTCTCCGTAATTTACTTCAGAATCACTATTGAATGAATGAGAATGCGTAGCAGAGGAATCTGCCTCGTACTTCAGGCAACACTATCAATTCATAAACATCTCAAGCATAATGTGGACGGCATTATACACCCACACTCACTTAAGAAATGCACAATGGAAATGGAAATCAGCTGAGTTTCTTTTTGGAACTGATAGAGTGTGGTCAGAAGAATAAGGAGGTTGACAGGGTGAAAATGTTAATGATCCTTGAGTGAGAATATATTCTAGACTTACTGACCAAAACCTTAGATGGCCTAAATGTTGATGAAGGCTGGCAGTTCATCTGAGTTATTGTCTATCCTCTATTGATTGGTCTTCGACAAGTCCTATGCATGTGGATGGATGCTCATTAGGTTGGTATCACTCTAGTACATGTAGCATGCACATATCCACACCAAATTAATCCCATGACCTCAGGTGATGGTATTGAATGGATGATGTAGGATTCTTACATTTGGGATCAATGACAACACTGCCCTGCACAACGAATTATCTGAAATGAAACAAGGTACACCCACACAGGACTTTTTAATTGATAATGAAACAGGTTTTGTCTCTTGTATTATTGCTGGAGTAATATTAAATAATTGAAAATCATCATCCAGTAACAGAAGTGCCTGTGTACCGTCCTAATGTAATTAAAAGGTAAATATTCAAGAAGATTGCTATTTCTTCCATTCCCATTGTCAATTGGGCTCATGGTAGTCCTTTCACTGTTTTTATTTTTACTTGCTCAAGAGCAATTTAAAATGGTGAAAGGATGAGTTGTTGTTTTCATATAAGAAGGGAAAAAGACTCTGGAGTGCCAAAGCCCATCTTGTTTGTCCATAATAAACACATTATTATTGAAGTGCAGCTCCAGACTTGTTTGTTTGGGATTTTGGGGGATAGATATAACCAGCACTATATTGCTATATATAGGTCATGAATGACCTGATATGTGAGATAATTAGCATTTTATGGCGAGGGGGTAAGTTATAGGAGTACAACATATACTTCATTTTTTTGTTTAAAATGTTTTATCTGACATTTTCAACTAACTATAATGCCCCTTTAATTTTTGTTTTTTTCAGTGAATTTCTAAGGTTTCTCAACATCAAGTAAGATGTCCATCACTGTGCAGCCCGCCCCCACACCCTTTGCAGGTGCTCAACCCCCATCTCCTCTGTGGGAGCCCATCCTCCTTTTTTTAAAATACATAAATACAAAAGGCACTCCTATTGGCTTTATCTGGAGGTGAGCACATCGGCATATATTAAGCAGACTTATTGACTTTGTCAAAAAGTTACCATTAATTGTAATGAAATGTATATTTTTAAAAATACACACATTGGAATGTTTAATAATACTTATTGCCACGAAATAGTTTAAATAAAATATTTTTTAAAACAACCACAAACATATCTGAGTCTTTTTCAAATTTTTCAGCCCACAAAATGCAGCCATAAAACTAACCACAAGAGGTCTCTGCACTCCAGCTGAAGAGCATATATTTCCAGCTTGGAGTGCTTTTTAAAATGATGGTAAGCTGTCTTGGGGTCATGGATTTATTGACCCATTCAACTTACTGTGGTTTTTAATGTTGATGTGGGGCTTCTGCCCTATCTGCAGCCCTCTACAACATTAAACAATTGTGTGGTGGTGTCCCTGCCCCTTGTAAGAGCACCACCAGGATAAAAAAATGTAACTAACAATCCCCTGCAGGGCTCGTTGCCTGGAGCAGTGAATAATAAATTAGCAACTCCTGCTCCTCATTATTTTCTTTCTGTTTGTTTATATGTTTTTGGGTTTCCCAGTCCCACCTGGGACACCCACACTTTATATTCATTTTGGGGCCCCTGTCTGCAGCCCAGCCAGCACCCACCCTGGGTGGTAGCAAAAGCTGGCTCTCTTGCTTTGGTCCCACCAGGTAGGAACAAAGTTGTGTTTCTTGCTCAGGAGAGTACGGGCAGGGAGTTATGTTTATATTCCCTTGCTTGCACTCTCCCAGGCAGTGAACAAGTCAATGTCCTTAGGAAAGTGTCCCTGGGACACTGCTCTGTTCTCAACCCGGAGATTGGGTCCCCAGCCCCTCCCTCAGCTTGAGAGGGTGGCTGCATGTCTCTTTCCCTCCCAAAAATAAGTTGGTCATTGGGATGAGGCCCAGGATCTTTCAACGGCTTGGCGGGGGGGGGGGGTGTCACACACCCTCCCACATAAATACAAGTGCCCCCAGGGGATTGGGTCCTTAGGGCATTTCAAAGGCTCAGGAAAGGGGCTGCCTGTTCCTTCCCGAAATAAGTATATTGGTCCTGGGGATGGGGTCTCAGAGGCCCACAAATACCTTAGGGAGGGGAGGTTGCATGACCCCTCCCAAACATTAACCATATCAGTGAGCCTGGAGGTAGACACCTCAGCTTCCAGTGTAAAAGACTATGATCTTAACCATTACACCACAGATGATTCCCTACTCTGCTGTTTCCAGACATACCTGTGACATTCAACCCACACATGTGATAGGAACGAAACATGAATATTCCATCACTATGAAAGTTTAACAGTCAAAACACTAGTGAAAAAACACACACACTGCCAAACTATACTAGTATTTTGGACCTTCAGCCTACTGAATGACAGCTCAAGACCTTGACCATTAGGCCAGAAGTGACTCTGTTCTGCTATGCATACAAACATAACTATGACATTCATACCAAACATCTTGCAGTTTGACGCTCTGAAGTTATTGCATGGAGAGACCATTGCAATAAAAATCTCTCTCTCCTCCATCCCTTTATGGGATGGAAGAGAGAGAGAGAGAGAGAGACAGGACTGCAGACGGAAACTGAAGCCCCCTCCCTTTAAATAGCAGTTCCCTGCTTGTGGGAGCAATGTTTCATATGTTTCCCTGCACGCATATTTGCATGCAGGGAAACAGATGAAAACTCTGCTTTCTGCCAGAGGGAGCTGTTTGACAGCTTTGAACGGACCCCTTCATTCTTTCAATGTAGCCCCATCCCTGGGACTGTCGGGGGCTGTGCCGTTGACCTTAATTTAAGTAAATAGCCCAGGGGAGGTGGGGGGGCCGCATGGCTCCCAAGCATCTATTGATTGTTTAGCCCTAAGGAAGTGGTGTTCCCCGGGCTGTGTGGGGCCACATGGGCCCCCACATAAACTTCTTATTTAGCCTTGTGGAGGAGGCAGTCCCTGGGGCTTTGGGGGTGGCCGTATGGGCCTCCCCCATATAAAATAAATAGTTTGTCCTGGAGAGGTGATGGCCCCCGCATTTATTTGTATAATCGCCCTAGGAAGGTGGTGGTCCCCGGGGCTACTATAAGCCCAAATAGAGAGGCCAAGTGAACCCCTCTCCTTTCTCAATACCCCCGGGAACTAGCACACTCAGGGGGCAAAGAAAAGGGCAGCAGACTGCCCTTTTTTGTTTTTTAAAATTTTCTGAGAAGTACACGAATCTGGATTCGCTGACTTCCCTGACATTTAAAAAAAAGCTAGACCAAGGCTAGGGTCACAGGGCGAACCTACCCTTGCTCCTATTCTTTTTTTTCACTTTTTCCTAGGACTTGGCTGAAGCCGAGTCCCAAGACGGCTGCCAACACTTCCTTGTTAAAGTGTTGGCAGCCACTCAGATATCAGCATGGGGACAGTTGAATTTGCAGAGTATCCGCATGCCCAGATATTGATAATTTTTGCCCTTTGATGTATCTAAAACTACTGAACAGATTTACACCAAATCACAAAAGAAATATGCTTTCTGGACCAAGACCTAGCTTTCTGCCAAATTTGGTGTAATTCCGTTTAGCGGTTCGAGCTGTAGTCATGTTAAAAAATTTGAAAAATCCCATTGTCAGAGAATGGGAAAAAAATGTTTTGGGACCTCCCATTTTCTCGGTTCCCGCTTGACAGATCACCACAAAACTTTCAAAACGGCAGCTGAACTGACTAAAGTATGCGTTTTGGAAACTTTTGTGAGATTTGTCAAGCGGCGCTAAAGTTATTGGTAAAACAAAAATGATCTGTCTATGGAAAAAAAGGATCCTAACTATAGCTACCTACTGGCAACAGCATGTAGGTTACTTATATATATATATATATATATATATATATATATATATATATATATATATATATATATATTTTTTTTTTTAATACACATTTATATTTATATATATTTATATATATGTATGTATATATATATCAAAAATATTAATATAAATGTTTATAAATATATTTATATATATATATTGGTGTGTGCGTTGGTTTCGCCCCTTCACATATGGACTTGGGTCGTTATTTTTCACACGGGGAAGACGTTGCGTTGAATCCGGCGCGCGGACAGTCTCCTCTGTGGGTCGCAGGGTTTTCAGACGCCCCGGAGTCTGTGCGTGGAATCCTGGGCTTGTTGTCCGGCTGCACGTCATTCTGTTGGGCTGTGCGTGGAATTTTCTCCCTCACGGCAGGCACCGGGCGATCTCCTCTCTGGAAGTCGGGTGGCATTGTCCAGGCGGGCCGTGCGTCAAAGTTGCGGTTGCACCGCAGGCGTCGTGTCGATCTTTTCCTCGCGGGGTCGAGCGGCGTCTTTCCGGGTCGGCGTGCAGTGACTTTTGCACTGCGGAGCAAGCTGTGCGTAGAATTTTTCGCACAGAGCAGGCCCTCCACCCTTCCAGCCCAGGAAGACCCATTCAAAATGCAGATGTATGCAAGTGAGGCTGAGTACCCTGTGTTTGGGGTGTGTCTGAGTGAATGCACAAGGAGCTGTCAACTAAACCCAGCCAGACGTGGATTGTAAGGCACAGAAAGATTTAAGTGCACAGAAATGCTCACTTTCTAAAAGTGGCATTTCTAGAATAGTAATATTAAATCCAACTTCACCAGTCAGCAGGATTTTGTATTACCATTCTGGCCATACTAAATATGTCCTTCCTACTCCTTTCAGATCAGCAGCTACCACTTCAATCATGTATGAGGGCAGCCCCAATGTTAGCCTATGAAGGGAGCAGGCCTCACAGTAGTGTAAAAACGAATTTAGGAGTTTTACACTAGCAGGACATGTAAACTACACAGGTACATGTCCTTCCTTTTACCCACACAGCACCCTGCTCTAGGGGTTACCTAGGGCACACATTAGAGGTGACTTATATGTAGAGAAAGGGGAGGTTTAGGCTTGGCAAGTACTTTTAAATGCCAAGCCGAAGTGGCAGTGATACTGCACACACAGGCCTTGCAATGGCAGGCCTGAGACAAGGTAAAGGGGCTACTTAAGTGGGTGGCACAACCAGTGCGGCAGGCCCACTAGTAGTATTTAATGTACAGGCCCTGGGCACATATAGTGCACTCTACTAGGGTCTTACAAGTAAATCAAATAGCCAATCATGGATAAACCAATCAACAGTACAATTTACATAGAGAGCATATGCACCTTAGCACTGGTTAGCAGTGGTAAAGTGCCCAGAGTTCAAAAGCCAACAACATCAGGTCAGGAAAAATAGGAGGAAGGAGGCAAAAGGTTTGGGGATGACCCTGTAAAAAGGGACAAGTCCAACATATATGTACATATTTATATTCTCTTAAAAAAACAAAGGTTACACAGACGTAATAGCTAGGCTCACATTTTAAACGTACAAAACCATAGAAATTCGCCAGTTATAGTTATAGTTACCTCGAGTAACTATAACTTGTGCGCTAAGGCAACTATAACTTGCGCCCCCGCCATGTACAGTTTTTTCAGCAAAAATTTTACTGCAATTATTACATTGATATTATCAATGATGTTATCAAAGATGTCATGAGTGCCGTAATTTGTGGGGTAATTATCAGTGCATGACGAGGGCGCATGTTATAGTTACCTTAGGGCACGAGTTATTGTTACTTGAGGTAACTCTAACTATAACTGGTGAATTTCTATGGTTTCGTACATTTAAAATGTGAGCCCAACTAGAACGTCCCTGTAACCTTTGTTTTTTAAGTGAATTTCTTTGTTTTTTTTTTTTATTCTATTTCCTAACTATAACGTCCCTGTAAATTTAGTTTTTTTCAGTAAATGTTTATGTTTTTTTTAACATACAGTCATTTTAATTACTGTAGGTTAATCCAACCACCGCTGCGCCCAAACTGAGGCCAATTCCCTATAAACACCCAACCTTGCACTGTGCACAGCCTTCACCGGTGTGAAGGGGAGGTTGCCTGGAAGACTTGGCCTGCAGCCAGACCCTGCGGCCAACATCCCTAACCACGGAAAACCACGCTGTACACAGTCCTTTCTCTGTGTGCAGCAGGAGTTAGCTGCAGCCTCTCTGAGTGTGAGAGTAGGTATGAGAGGGTGTATCTGGCATGAGAGTGGCTGTCAGATTGTCTGTCTGGGAGTGAGAGTGCAAACCCGAAGTGTTTGCTGTGGTTTGGCTCCCGAGCTGCAGCCAAACCATAGCAAACAGCTATGTCCTGGGGGTGGGCACTCCGGGACACAGCAGGAGCCTGCCCACAGAGCCTCCATGAGGGGGGCCACACGTCCCCCTCCAATTAGACCATAGCCCCAGGGGGTGGTGGTCCCTGGGGCACAGGGGTCCCATAGGAACCCCTTTATTTTTTGAAACATTTGTATTTGCACTGGGTCAGTGGTCCACGTGTCACTGGGGTTCGAAACGGACCCCCTTTATTTTTTAAAACATTAGCCCTGGTGAATGGTGGTCCCCAGAGTGCGGGGGATCATCTACGTTATGTCAGGAGTACGATCTGCCCCCTAAAGAAACGTATCTTACAACATATAAGAGCTGTACAAAATAAAGACTTTAAGTATGCCATGGCAAGAAATCTGAAAAACATGATGGAAGAAACTGGACAGACCTGAAATTCTTTGGAATTCCAAGTATTGATATAAATGAGAGAGGAAGGGATTGAGAGATGAAATTGAGATGCTTGGAATCACAGCTTATAATACAGCTCAAAACCAAGACTCAGAGGGGCCTTAATGGGGACGAGGAACTTCTCTATCATTTATAAAAGGACAATCATTGGATCAAAATCACCATAGAAGATGTTGATGTATAAAAGAAATAGATGGAATATGATTACAATAACATTAATGAATATGCTGGTTGGGATTTAGAATACATTAAGACATATTTAATTGATATTGATGAAAGGGAATCAGAAATGTCTATAAGTGATTTGGTCTAGATATGAATGAAAAGGAAATATAAGTTAATGAACGAACTCCCCATATAAGAATATTTTTTTAAGAACATTGGCATTGCCACTTTCCAGGAGAACTCCCCCTCACTTTTATGAACATATTTAAATTAGAGATATTTCCCATTAATATGCGCATACATTTTGGACTAAAGTATTTATTTACTATTTTTGTAAAATTGTAAGAATCACTGTTTTTATTAGGGTTATTTTTAAATCTTTCACTACATGTCCCATAATGCACTTGGATGGTACAGCCAATAGAGTATAAAAAGAGACATTGAAAAAAAAACTCACAAACTGTGAGCAAGACCGGGTGGTCGAAACGCGTGGTGATGGTGGTGATGTTTTGTGGAGTACACTATTGAATTAAAAGCATATGTACTTTTCTGGAGTGCAACGTTACAGTTGCTCTCAATTGTTTTTTTTTGTTGTTTTTTTTTAACAAACCCCACTAGTCAGGGGTTTTGACCACCAGTGGTGGTTGGGCACATGGGCACAGGGCCTGGCCTAGTTATGTATGGTAATCAAACATTAGTTTATGTTAAAACCCCTAGACATTCACCAATAAAATCCAAAGTTCAAAGTGATGTTTTACTTAATTGTGGGTATAATAACTTACTTTACATTAATAAAACCCAAGAAATTCACACAAAAAAACAAGGTTTAAGTGATGTTATAGTTAATTGAAAATGCCAGTTAAAATGTTAAACTTTAAACTTTAAAAACACTGAAATCCACCAGTTACAGTTAACTGAAGTAAATATAAATTGCACCTTCAACGAGCACTGCTTATTACCTCATATATTACATCACTCATGATGTTTTCCGTGACATCATTAACAACATCAATGATACAACTGAAATCACATAGGGGGTCATTACAACCCTGGCGGACGGTGTTAAAGCGGCGGTAAGACCGCAAACAGTCCGGCGGAAAAAAAAGGGAATTATGACCGTGGCGGAAACCGCCAACATAGACAACCACTTTAACACTCCGACCGCCACGGCGGTACAGACAAACAGCGCAGCGGTCACTGCCAACAGACAGGCGGAAGACAAAGTACCGCCCACAGTATTACAACAGGCAAATCCGCCACCTTTTCCGGGGTGGATTCACCGTGGATAAAAACCCGGCGGAAACAGCCATTTCAATGGGAAAACGCTCACCTTAACACACTCCACGAGGAAGGAGGGCACCATGGAGCCAGAACTCCAAATACTCCCTGCGATAGTGTTCCTGCTCCTCTACGAACATCAGCAACGCCGGCGCCGAAGACAACAGTGAGTACTGCACCTACGACATAGGGGAGGGGGGAGGCAAAAGTCAGGGAAACACACACGCAACACCCCCACCCGACCCTCGCACACTACAACACACACACCAATGCATTTCCAAACATCACAACATCCCCAAACCCCCCCGGAAGAATGCAAAGACAAAAGGAAATGAGTACAACCATTGTAATGTATCAAAATGCAGTAAGCTAATATATAAAGAAATATATACACATTCCAAAAATATACATCATGATTAGTAGTGCAGGTATGCACCATTCAATGTCCGTGGACCACTGGGCCGAAAATGCATGGGCAAGGCCCACACACGATACCTGTCCAGAAACGGAGAGAATACTGCAGGGGCATCAGATAGAAATACAACAGGCACCTCAGGGGGAAGTGAAGGGGGGACACCTCAGCCGGATGACAGCACCACACCAGATCCACAACGGGGCTCCATGCCCATTGATGTATCCTGGGGAGTGCAAAGCCACAGTCTCACAAGTCTTTGTAATGGGTGGTTTGCCCACTGCACCATCCTGGGGAGTGCAAAGCCACAGTCTCACAAGTCTTTGCAGTGGGTGGTTTGCCCACTGTACCATCCTGGGGAGTGCAAAGCCACAGTCTCACAAGTCTTTGCAGTGGGTGGTTTTCCCACTGTACCATCCTGGGGAGTGCAAAGCCACAGTCTCACAAGTCTTTGCAGTGGGTTGTTTGCCCACTGTACCATCCTAGGGAGTGCAAAGGCACAGTCTCACAAGTCTTTGCAGTGGGTGGTTTGCCCACTGTACCATCCTGGGTAGTGCAAAGCCAAAGTCTCACAAGTCTTTGCAGTGGGTGGTTTGCCCACCGTACCATCCTGGGGAGTGCAAAGCCTCAAGTGGATAACAGTCTCCACTGGTTCTGGAGGGGGACTGGTGCCCAGAGTGCATCACTCACCCCGTGACGGTCCCAGTTCCGTCACTGCCCCTGCCGCACATGGGCTAGCGATGTTTGAGTTGGCGGTGCTTGCCCTGTTCAGCGGTGCTTGCCATGGCGGTCTTTGCCCTGTTCAGCAGTGCTTGCCCTGTTCAGCGGTGCTTGCCATGGCGGTCTTTGCCCTGTTCAGCAGTGCTTGCCCTGTTCAGCTGTACTTGCCCTTTTCAGCGGTGCTTGCCATGGCGGTCTTTGCCCTGTTCAGCAGTGCTTGACTTTGCTGTCTCTGACCTGGGCAGCAGTGCCTGCCATGGCGGTCTTTGCCCTGTTAAGCGGTGCTTGCCCTGTTCAGCGGTGCTTGCCATGGCGGTCTTTGCCCTGTTCAGCGGTGCTTGACTTTGCAGTTTCTGACCTGTTCAGCGGTGCTTGCCATTGCGGTCTTTGCCCTGTTCAGCGGTGCTTGCCCTGTTCAGCGGTGCTTGCCATGGCGGTCTTTGTCCTGTTCAGCGGTGCTTGCCCTGTTCATCAGTGCTTGCCATGGCGGTCTTTGCCCTGTTCAGCAGTGCTTTAATTTGCTGTCTCTGACCTGGGCAGCGGTGTGTGCCATGGCGGTCCCTCATTGCCCAGCGGGCTGTGGCTGCCGGGGCCCTCCTGGGCACTGACTCTGGCGGTGGTCTCCTGACCAGTGATGATTGGGCTGCCCTCCTGGGCACTGACTCTGGCGGTGGTCTCCTGACCAGTGACGATTGTGCTGCCCTCCTGGGCACTGACTCTGGCAGTGGTCTCCTGAACAGTGACTATTGTGCTGCCCTCCTGGGCACTGACTCTGGCGGTGGTCTCCTGACCAGTGGCGATTGGGCTGCTGGTGGCATCCTGGGCAGCGGGGATGATGGCGGCCTTCTCCGCCATGCTGCTCTTCCCAGACTTTGGCGCTTTCCTCTGCCCCTTCCCCACCTTGGGAGGAGTCACAGCTGACTCGACACTCCCCCCGGGACCCTTGTGAGCGGCTTTGCCGGCAGGAGTCTTCACCCTCTCCCGTCGGGCACTGTCCAACTTCTGGTGCTTCACAGGGGGGAACTGGCTGTGCTTTGGCTCCGTGTCACACTGGCTGCCCTGGTGCCCGGTGCACTCCACATACCTCTAACAGGCACCACTGGTACTGGACATTTTTTGGCTGAGGTGCTACTACGGGACCTATGAATTGGAGGTCAACGTTGCTCAGGAAAAGTTTCTGACGAACACTGGGACGGGTAGCTGGAGGGGGTCTGGGAGTGGAGGAAGAGGAGGTGGTTGTAGGAGGTGTAACTTTTGATGATTTGGGTGCAGGTGCATGTTCTGGAGGCTGTCGTGAGGTGGATGGATGTTGGGTGTGAGTGTGCCCCCGTTTGTGTACTTTGGGAGGGGGCGTCACAGACACACTGGGAGAGGACACAGGGGACGTGTAAATGGTAGTGGGGGTGGTGAGTGCAGGTGAGCGGGGTGTGGTGCTGGGTGTTTTGGTGCGAGTCCTAGTGGCTGTAGTGGTAGTGCATGCAGGTGAGAGTGTAGACGAGACTGGGAGGGAGGAGGGAGACGAGGAGGAGGGGGACATACTGGAGGCAGTGGATGTTGCTGTGTCTGTATGTGGGTGATGCTTGTGTGAGTGCCTGTGGGATGTGTGGTGCCTATGTTTGCCTGAGCTGCTATGTGTGTTGAGGTGTGTGCAGGCTGGTCTGATGGTGTTCTTGGGATAGGCAGAGGTACAGGGGATTGGGTCTGGGTGGAGGAAGTTGGAGGGCAGAGGCTAGGCACAGGGACAATGGCTGCCATCAATGCTGAGGCCAGAGATTGCAGGGTTCGATGATGGGCAGCCTGACCAGAATGAATGCCCTCCAGGAATGCATTTGTGTATTGCAACTCCCTTTCTACACCCTGGATGGCATTCACAATGGTAGACTGCCCAACAGTGAGTGACCTGAGGAGGTCAATGGCCTCTTCACTGAGGGCAGCAGGGGTGACAGGGCAGGGGCTGAGGTGCCTGGGGCGAAGGTGATGCCCACCCTCCTGGGTGAGCGGGCACGGGTGAAGGCTGAGGGGCTGCTGGGAGGGCGGTGCTGGTAGGGGGGTGGCGGCTGTACCTGTAGAAGTGGGGGGGACAGATGTTGCCGCCACCACCAGGGAGCTCCCATCGGAGGACGAGTCTGTGTCGCTAGTTGCTGATCCGGTGACCGCAGTGAAGCTCCCCTCGCCCTCCGTCCCACTGGTGTATTCTGAGTCCGTGGTGTGGCCCTCCATGGCCATGTGGGATGCAGCCCCCTCGTGCTCTGGTGCCACTGTACCTCCGCCTGATGATGCTGATGCACAAAAGAACAAGGAGGGCACAAAAAGGGGTGGGGAAACAGAAGAATGACAGGTTGAGTGCATGGCTTACCGCTACCGTTGGCGGACAATACAGACACAGCAGCCCCCTGCACTACGCCGCGCTCTTGGGCTCCACAGATGCAGTACCTGGGATATGGCCTACATGGCTATGGTGGACAACTGCACACATAGATGACACACGGGTGTGTATACCTGTACTTGGCACTCTACAGAGGTGGGGTGGAGTGGCACATGGCCTGCATTACGGAGGGGCCTAGCCTACGGAACTCACCCTGGCCTAGGGAAACCCACAGCCCTCCTCCCCCACCCAGACCCCTCCACTGCTCGCAAAGTCAGCAGAATGAGAGTGTACAATCAATCAATCAATCAATCAATCACATTTATAAAGCGCGCTACTCACCCATAAGGGTCTCAAGGCGCTGGGGGGGAGGGGGTCAGTGCTCGAAGAGCCAGGTCTTGAGCTGCCTTCTGAAGGGGAGGTGTTCGGGTATGGCGCTAAGGTGACTGGGCAGGGAGTTCCAGGTCTTCGCTGCCAGAAAAGAGAAGGATTTTCCTCCGGCGGTGGTTTTGCGGATGCGGGGAACGGCTGCCAAGGCCTGACCGGTGGAGCGCAGAGTGCGCGGAGGAGTGTAGAAGGAGACGCAGGAGTTGATGAGTTTGGGTCCGAGGTTGTAGAGGGCTTTGTGTGCGTGGGTGAGGAGTCTGAAGGTGATCCTCTTGTTGACCGGGAGCCAATGGAGTTTTCTCAGGTGTCCGGAGATGTGGTGGTGGCGAGGTATGTCCAGGATGAGTCGTGCTGCGGCGTTCTGGATCCGTTGAAGTTTCCTCTGCAGCTTGGTGGTGATGCCGGCGTACAGAGTGTTCCCGTAGTCCAGGCGGCTGGTGACGAGGGCGACGGTCTTCCTGGTGTCGATGGGGATCCAGCGGAAGATCTTGCGGAGCATGCGGAGGGTGTTGAAGCACGCTGAGGTCACCGAGTTGACCTGTCTGGTCATCGAGAGGGAGGAGTCCAGGATGAAGCCGAGGTTGCGTGCGTGGTTGGTCGGTTGGGGAGTGCTGCCTAGGGCGGGGGGCCACCAGGAGTCGTCCCATGCGGAGGGGGTAGGGCCGAGGATGAGGACCACCGTTTTATCTGTGTTCAGTTTCAGTCGGCTGTCTGTCATCCAGGTCGCTACTTCCTTCATGCCGTCGTGCAGTCTGGTCCTTGCTGATGTGGGGTTGTTGGTGAGGGATAAGATGAGCTGGGTGTCGTCGGCGTAGGATATGATGTTGAGTCCGTGTTTGCGTGCGATGTTTGCCAGGGGGGTCATGTAGACGTTGAATAGGGTGGGGCTGAGGGAGGATCCTTGGGGTACGCCGCAGATGATCTCCGTGGCTGCGGATCTGAAGGGGGGGAGGCGGACTCTCTGGGTTCTTCCGGAGAGGAAGGAGATGACCCATTCCAGGGCCTTGCCTCTGATGCCGGCACTGCAGAGGCGGTCTATCAGGGTGCGGTGGCAGACCGTGTCGAAGGCTGCAGAGAGATCCAGGAGAATGAGGGCCACGGTTTCACCCTTGTCGGTCAGGGCTCGGATGTCGTCCGTGGCTGCGATGAGGGCGGTTTCGGTGCTGTGGTTGGCCCTGAATCCGAACTGAGTGGAGTCGAGGGAGTCGGAGGTTTCCAGGGCGGCGGTGAGTTGAGCGTTGACGATTTTCTCAATCACTTTGGCGGGGAACGGTAGGAGGGAGATAGGCCGGAAGTTTTTGAGTTCGGTGGGGTCTGCTGTAGGTTTCTTTAAGAGGGCGTTGAGTTCTGCGTGTTTCCAGCTTTCAGTGAAGGTAGCGGTGGTGAGGGAGGCGTTGATGACGTCTCGGAGGTGGGGTGCGATGATGTTGTCGGCCTTGTTGTAAATGTGGTGAGGACAGGGGTCGGAGGGTGATCCCGAGTGGATCGAGTTCATGACGCGGGTGGTTTCCTCGGTGGTGGTAGGGTTCCAGGCGAGGATGGTGGAGATGTCGTTTGCGGCTTCCGGGGGCGGGTTCATGTTGGTGGTCGTGAAGCTGTTGTAGATGTCGGCGATCTTACGGTGGAAGAAGGTCGCGAGGGAGTCGCAGAGGTCCTGTGAGGGAGGGATGGGGTTGGTTTCTGCGTCCGGGTTGGAGAGCTCTTTGACGATGCCAAATAGTTCCTTGCTGTTGTGGGCGTTGTTGTCAAGTCTGTTCTGGTAGGCTGTTTTTCGTGCGGTGCGGAGGCGTTGGTGGTGTTGGTGGGTGGTGTCCTTGAGAGCTGTCAGGTTTTCCTCTGTCGGGTTGAGGCGCCATGTCTTCTCGCAGAGGCGGCATTCTTTCTTGGAGTTTTTGAGTTCGGTGGTGAACCAGGAGTTTTTCTTGTGGTTGTTGGTGTTGGTTTGGGTCTTCAGAGGGGCCAGGAGGTTGGCGCAGTCGGAGATCCAGTTGGTGAGGTTGTTGGCGGCCTCATTGGGGTTGCTGGTGCTGGTGGGTTGGTTCAGGGAGAGCGTTGCTGCGAGTTGTTCTGTAGTGATTCGGTTCCAGTGTCTTTTTGGTGGTTGCCGGGTGTGGTGATGCACGGTGGTTTTCTTGAAGCTGAAGTGGACGCAGCTGTGGTCCGACCATGTGAGTTCGGTGGTGTGGCTGAAGGTGATGTGTTTGCTTGAGGAGAAGATGGGGTCGAGCGTGTGTCCGGCGTAGTGGGTGGGGGTGTTGACCAGTTGTTTCAGTCCCAGGTTGGCGAGGTTGTCTAGAACGGCGGTGGTGTTGTTGTCGGTGTGGTTCTCCAGGTGAAAGTTGAGGTCTCCTAGGAGGATGTAGTCGGTGGATGAGAGTGCGTGGGGGTTGACGAAGTCTGCGATGTCTTCGCTGAACTTGGTGCGGGGTCCTGGTGGTCTGTACATGAGGGTGCCTCTTAGGGTTGTCTTGGGGTCGATGTGGATCGCGAAGTGGAGGTGTTCGGCGTCGGGAAGTGAGTTGTCGGTGTGGGTCGAGATGCTGATGGAGCTTTTGTGTGCGATGGCGATGCATCCTCCGTTGCGGTTGAAGCGGTCTCTCCGGATGATTTTGTAGCCGTCGGGGATGGCTATGGCGATGTCGGGTGCCGAGGAGGGGTTCATCCAGGTCTCGGTGAGGAAGGCGATGTCTGGGTTCGTTGAGTTGATGAGGTTCCACAGTTCGATGGCGTGCCTGTGGACGGAGCGGGTGTTGACCAGGATGCATTCGAGGTTGCTTCCGGGGGCGTCGTTCTTGGTGGTGGCGGTGTGGGTCCGTAGGCAGGTGAAGCGGCAGTTGCTGCAGGTGAAGGGTCCGTGGGTTCGTTTCGGGGTGGCGCGGTAGCAGCCCGGCGCGCGGCCGGGGTTGAGGTTGGCGAGGGTGGCGGAGTCATAGGTCAAGCGGGGGGTGCGGGGGCCAGGGGTTCGGGCGCTGGGCGCGGTCCAGGCGCGGACGGGCGCAGACGGGCTTGCCTTAGGCGCGCCTTCGGCGTGCCAGCGGCGCGCCCGCTGCGCGGCCTCGCAGCGGCCGCCATTTAAGGGGTAGGTGGGGAGGCGGGGTCAGCTGGGAGGCGGGAGGTGGGCGGGCAGGGGAGCTGGAAGCGGCAAAAAAGAGCGGCAAAAAAGAGCGGCAAAAAAGAGCGGCAAAAAATTGCGGGGAAATCGCGGTAGGAGCGGCGGGAAAAAGCGGCAAGACGCGAAAAGGGAACAAGAGCCTACTAAAATCTACTAAAAAGGAGGGGCTGAGAGGGGAGGACGGCGCACGGCACTCGGGGGCATACGCACGGGATACAAGGAGAGAAAAGGGAATTTCAGTCACTCGGGGGCACACGCACGGGATACAAGGAGAAAAAAGGGATTTTTAGTCAGCACCAGCACAAGCACAAGCACTCGGGGTACACGGGCAAGAAGGGGGGAGCACACTCACAGGAGAGGAAGGCAGTCAGGGACTGGAGGCGCTGCGTGAGCAGGGGAGCGACCTACCCGAGGGTCAGTGGTCGCTACCTCTGCCTCGCAGCGGCCGCCATTTAAGGGGTAGGTGGGGAGGCGGGGTCAGCTGGGAGGCGGGAGGTGGGCGGGCAGGGGAGCTGGAAGCGGGAAAAAAGAGCGGCAAAAAAGAGCGGCAAAAAGAGCGGCAAAAAACGGCGGGAAAAGCGCAGTAGGAGCGGCGGGAAAAAGCGGCAAGACGCCGAAAAGGGAACAAGAGCCTACTAAAATCTACTAAAATGGAGGGGCTGAGAGGGGAGGACGGCGCACGGCACTCGGGGGCACACGCACGGGATACAAGGAGAGAAAAGGGAATTTCAGTCACTCGGGGGCACACGCACGGGATACAAGGAGAAAAAAGGGATTTTTAGTCAGCACAAGCACAAGCACTCGGGGTACACGGGCAAGAAGGGGGGAGCACACTCACAGGAGAGGAAGGCAGTCAGGGACTGGAGGCGCTGCGTGAGCAGGGGAGCGACCTACCCGAGGGTCAGTGGTACTAACCCCCTTGTGTCTGCTGTGATGCCCTCATGCGCCCATCCAACTCAGGGTAGGCCACCGCCAGGATCCGGAACATCAGGGGGGTCATGGTGCAACGGGCACCCCTCCCACGTTGGGAGGCCATCCCCAGCTGGGCCTCCGCCGTCTTCTTGCTCCAGCGGCGAATGTCCTCCCATCTTTTACGGCAGTTGGTGCTCCGTCTCTGGTGGACCCCCAGAGTCCAGAAGTCCTTGGCGATGGCACGCCAAATATCCTTCTTCTGGTGGGCGCTGACCTACATGACATGTACAGGGGAAGAAGAGAAGTCATTACCAACTGCACCGTCGAAGGGAGTGCCCCACATCCCTGCCCTTGCCATGTGGCACATGCATTCACACTCCTTCATGCTTGCAGAAGTCTGCCCCCTTCCTTCTTGCATCCAGCCCTCTCCACCCAGGCATAGCCCATACAACTTGCACCCTATGTGCTCACCTGTTGATCTGGAGGACCGTAGAGTAGCGTGTACTGGGGGAGGACCCCGTCCACGAGCTTCTCCAACTCCTGTGCAGTGAAGGCAGGGGCCCTTTCCCCAGACGCACGTGCCATTGTCTCTTCCAGACCGAGGTCACAGCAGCACTTGCAGTGTACGTCCTCTCCTGTCGAAGATCAGGTATCGAGTGATTGAACAGATAGAAAATGGCGGTCACGTTTGCGGCGGTCACGTCCGCGGTGGTGCGTATCATCACCGCCGGCGCACTTCGTCATTGGCTCTTGGGACACATAGGGTCCAATGTTAACCAATGCAGCATTGCGCCGCGGTCTACGACCGCCTACCGCAACAGTGTACAACGCCAGCGCAGTTACCTCACATACCATTGTCCCAGTTTAGAGGTCAGGCATCTGCCATTTCAGGGGCCCACATGGCTTCATTTTCAACTGCGTCACACATACCTAGGCCTGGACTCAACACACATACAGACAACTTTTTGGAATTTGTTTCATGTTCTGTGTAGCTGTGGGTACATACCTCTGAATTGCTTGACTCTGTGGTCGCTGTTTTCCTTCCTAGGCACCGTCAGCTGGGACATGTGAGGAGATGGCGGAATCCTCCGGTGTAACGACCGCTGGTGGACCTGTTGACAATGGAGGAGCGACATTTAATCATCACCTACAGGTTTGACCGTGCCACAATCCAGGAACTGTGTACCCAGTTGGAGCCAGACCTTATGTCACCAATCCGCCATCCCACAGGAATCCCCCCTCAAGTGCAGGTGCTATCAGCGCTCCATTTCCTAGCAAGTGGGTTGTTTCAAACAACAGTGGCCATGGCATCAGGGATGTCCCAGCCTATGTTTTCAAACGTGTTGTCCAGAGTGTTTTCTGCCCTGCTGAAACACATGAGGAGCTAAATCGTTTTCCCTCAGGTGGAGGATTTGGCTACAGTTAAAGGTGACTTCTATGCCCTGGGACACATCCCTAACATCATAGGTGCCATTGATGGGACCCATGTAGCTCTGGTCCCCCCCCACAGGAGTGAACAGGTGTACAGGAACCGGAAGAGTTATCATTCCATGAATGTACAGATGGTATGTTTGGCAGACCAGTACATCTCGCAGGTAAATGCTATGTTCCCTGGCTCAGTGCATGACTCCTACATCCTGCGGAATAGCAGCATCCCTTATCTGATGGGTCAACTCCAGAGGCACTGGGTGTGGCTATTAGGGGACTCTGGTTACCCCAACCTGTCATGGCTATTGACCCCAGTGAGGAATCCCAGGGCAGAGGAACGCTACAATGAGGCCCATGGGCGGACTAGGAGGGTGATCGAACACACCTTCGGCCTCCTGAAAGCCAGGTTCAGGTGCCTCCATAGGACAGGTGGTTCCCTATTCTACTCACCAAGGAAGGTGTGCCAGATCATCATCGCCTGCTCTATGCTTCACAATCTTGCTTTGCGACGCCAGGTGCCTTTTCTGCAGGAGGATGGTCCAGATGACGGTGTTGTGGCAGCTGTGGAGCCTGTGGACAGTGATGAGGAGGAAGCAGAGGAAGAAGACATTGACAACAGGGACTCAGTCATACAGCAATATTTCCAGTGACACACAGGTGAGAACACTTTCTTTATTAATACATTTACTTTCACACTTCTACCTCTATCCTGTCTGTCAATTTCAAGCAGTATTTGGTAACTGAGTTGTACATTTCCATTACAGTTTCACAGGTGTGGTTACCAACGTGTGTCATCTGCTTGCATCCTTCATGGACTTGTGATGTGTGACATAGGTATGTTGACATTACTATTGAGAATGGATTTTGTCATTGTCATAGCTAATACACATTTTCAAAATCACAGACTGACTCCAGATTGTTTTGTGGTTCAAGGGTGTTTATTGAAGTGCTAATTATTGGAGGGGGTGGTAAAATGGTGATGGGTGATGGTGGAGGAATGTCAATGGCAGAGTCCAGTCTATTAGTCTCATAGGTGCATTGCCCATATGGGCATAGGAAGTGGAGCTGGGGCAGTTCCAATATGGACAGGGTTACAAAGTGGGACAGTGGGATGACAATCAGGGTGGTCTCATTTCTGGGCGGGGGTCTTGCCATCGTGCCCTGTCCTTTTCCTGGATCTCAGGGCAGCTTGCGTGGTGGTTCTCCGTCTGCAGGGGGTGGGGTGCTGGTGTGGTGGTCCTGTGGCGGGGCGTCCTGTCCACTAGCGCCGGCGGAGGTGGTGGGCAGTTCATCGTCCAGGCTAGTGTCAGGGGCCCCTTGGAGTGCCATGGTGTCCCTCATGGTGTTCTGTATGTCCTTCAGCACCCCTACGATGGTGCCCAGGGTGGAGCTGATGCTTCTGAGTTCCTCCCTGAGCCCCAAATACTGTTCCTCCTGCAGGCGCTGGGTCTCCTGAAACTTGGCCAGGACCGTAGCCATCGTCTCCTGGGAGTGGTGGTATGCTCCCATGATGGAGGAGAGGGCCTTGTGGAGAGTGGGTTCCCTTGGCCTGTCCGCCCCCTGTCGCACAGCAGCCCTCCCAGTTCCCCTGTGTTCCTGTGCCTCCATCCCCTGGACCGTGTGCCCACTACCACTGCCCCTAGGTCCCTGTTGTTGTTGGGGTGGTGGGTTATCCTGGGTTCCCTGTAGTGGTGGACACACAGCTGATTGACGTGTCCTGGGTACGGAGGTATGGGCCCGCTGGGTGGGTGCTGTACTGGTGTTTCCAGAGGGTGGAAGGTCAGTGTTGGGCTGTGCCTGTGCGAGGGGAACTGACTGTCCCGAGGCCAACGATGGTCCGGGCTGGTCATCTGGACCCAGTTGGCCAGAGCTGCTGTCATCACTGTGGGCCTCTTCTGTGGGTGGGGTAGAGATGTCTGGACCCTCCTGTCTGGTGACGTTAGGTAGTGGTCCTGCAGGGGTATAAAAGCATGATTATTGCATCTGTGTGTGTCATGGTGTGCAATGGGTGGGTGAGCGTGTACCCCAGTGCTAGCATTCCTGGGTGGGGGGTTGTGTGATGATGGTTAGGGGTTGTTATGGGTATGTGCAGTGGGCATGCTTTAGTGATGGGTGTCCATGCTTTCTTGTGTCATGCAGGGCTTGGTGTTGCGATGCGTGGTTTGTGTTATTAGTACATTAGTGAGGAGTTGGAGTGATAGGGGGGGGTGAAGGTGGGGGTGTGTGATAGCATGCAGGTAGGGTGGGGGATATGATAGTTAAGATTTGACTTACCAGTGTCCATTCCTTCACCGACTCCTCCGAGGCCCTCAGGATGCATAATGGTCAAGACCTGCTCCTCCCATGTTGTTAGTTGTGGGGGAGGAGGTGGGGGTCCGCCGCCAGTCCGCTGAGACCACGGAACGCACCTTTCCCCTTAGGTCGTACCACCTCTTCCTGATGTCCTCCCGATTTCTTGGGTGCTGTCCCACTGCGTTGACCCTGTCCACGATTCTTCGCCATAGCTCCATCTTCCTAGCTATAGAGGTGTGCTGCACCTGTGATCCAAATAGCTGTGGCTCTACCCGTACAATTTCCTTCACCATGACCCTGAGCTCCTCCTCTGAAAACCTGGGGTGTCTTTGGCGTGCCATTGGGTGGTGTAGGTGATGTGTGGGGTGGTGTATGTGGTGATGAGTGTGGTGATGTGTAGTGGAGTGGGGTGTTTTGTGCGTTGATGTTGTGTGGGTGATGGTGTTGTGTGCCTCTGTGTGGTGGGGTTGTCTATTGCTGTGCTCTCTCTGTCGCCTTCGTCTCTAATTTTTGGTCGTAGGGATTTGTGGGTGATGTGGGTGTGTGATTTATATTGTGTTGGGTGTGTGGGAGTGGTGTTTGTATGTGTATCAGGTGTGTGTGTTTTGAATTTTCCAATGTGGCGGTGTTTTGGAGAGGTGTGTGTATTTTGAGCGCGGCGGTGTGTACCGCTAATGGAATACCGCGGTTGAAAGACCGCTGCGTGGATTCGTGGGTCGTAATAGCATGGGCGTGTTTCTGTTGGCGTGAAGAATTTGTTTTCGCCAGTTTATCACTGACCTTTGGTGTGGCGAACTTGTGTGGGTGTCTGAATTTCGGCAGATTCCGAGATGTGTGTCATAATAGCTGTGGCGGAATTCTGCGGCTGCGGCGGTGTATTGGCGGTCTTCTGCACAGCGGTAAGTGGCTTTTACCGCCAATGTTGTAATGACCCCCATAATGTTTTTCAATACTGTGCATGGCAGAGGCATGGGTTGTAGTTATATGAGTGGTCAGCCTAACCCTTGGGTGTAGTTGGGAGGTCAGTCATGCAGTTCTAAATAAAAAAATAATATTTTATTTTGCTGCACTGTGGATCTGCACATCTGCCATAGTGCTCATTGTGCCCTGTGTGATTCCATATTGGAACTTTCGATATGCGGCACAGTGAAAAAAAGGGGAGCATTTGGTGCTTCTAGTTTGTTGGGTGCAGAGCTTGGCCAGAGACCTTGTGCCCATCCCCGAGCTGGACATTGCCAAAGGCCATGCCCGGTATGGGGTTGGCCACTCATGGGAGATTGGGTACAGGACCTGGCCACAGGCAAGGCCCTGCACCGAAACCAATGCCACAAATGGCCGAAGCCCATGTCCAGCGCAGGGTTGCCTGCGGAACCCCATGCTGCACACTGCCAAAGGCCATGCATGGGGTAGGTATAGTAAGGCATGTAAAAACATTCCTTTGCATTAAAAACCCCTAGAAATTCACTGAAAAAAACAAAGAATAAAAGTGATATTATAGCTAGGTATGGTAATAACATCTTACTTTATATTTAAAAAAATTGTAATTTACTGAAAGAAAGGTTAAAATGACATTATAGTTAGCTGGAAATGTCAATTAAAATGTATAATTTTAAACTAAAAAAACACTGGCATTCACAAGTTTTAGTTAACTGAAGTAATTATAACACAAACCCTCACTGTGCACTGCTTTTAACTCACATATTATGACATGTTCTATGATATCATTGAAAACATCAGTGTGACAACTGAAATGACATAATTGATAACAACACTGTGCATGGTGGGGCATAACTTAATGTTACTTCAGCTAAATATAGCTATTTATTTAAGATTAGACTCTAATGTTTTTACTGACATATATACCTAACAATAAGGTCACCTTATCCGTTGTTTTTTTCAGTGATAATATATGCACAGCAGGTTTTGTGGCTACATTACAAGGCTAAAACAGTGTTTTATTGCCGAGCCCCTAGCGAGCAGTGAGAAACTCCAGGTGGTTGAGGGGCAGAGGTTGGAGGTTCGGAAGACACCCAATGGTCCTGCAAACTCCCCCAAGGTAAGGAAACTGCAGTTGAGCGGGAAAAGGGATTCTACGAACAGTGAGAAGCATTTTGCTCTTTGACAATGTGTAAACAGAAGCTGCACTGCGATATATCACAATATCACTTGACTGATGGCTACTGAAACTCTGAGGGGAGAGGAAGCAGTAGCTAATGAATTATTTGATAATATAATGAGTATAGATGCCTAGGCGAATACACAAGTAAATACCAGTGGAATTCCATACCAGGAGGATGTGCATACAAAACTAAAGAAATTTGAAAAATTGCCTTGAACTGAACTGGTTAAATGGTGGAAAAGTAAGTGCTTACAAAAGTATCTGGAAGTGGAACGCATTCCATGTGGCCTTAGGATCTTAATTGCACCAAGTTATGAGAATCCTGATCCGGAAATGCTTAGACAATGGGCCATAAGAACCACACGTGCCTCTGTGTGATTAATGCAAATATTGTTACACAGACAGTGTGAAAAACAAAGAAGGGAAAAAGATTCAAAGGAAATAGACGTATTATCCTGTGGGTTGAAGAAAGAACCCATTTAAGCACTGTTAGACCTGGCATCCTTGGTGTAGTTTCCCCTGTTTTGCTTCCTTTGCTTTTGACTGTGTGCTGGACTTTGTTTTGCTGTTTGTTTGTACTTTGTGCACTATGTCACTGCTGACCAGTTCTAAAGTACAAGTGCTCCCTGTCTAAATTGTAATTATGATTGGTTATCCCTGATTGGCATATATGATTTACTAATAAGTCCCTAGTAAAGTGCACTAGATGTGCCCAGGGCCTGTAAATCAAATGCTACTAGTGGGCCTGCAGCACTGATTGTGCCACCTACATGAGTAGCCCTGTAAACATGTCTCAGACCTGCCACTTTTGTGTCAGTGTGCAGTTGTGCACTGCCAATTCAACCTGGCAAATGCACCCACTTGCCAGGCCCAACCCTTCTCTTTTACTAGATATGTCACTCCTAAGGTAGGCCCTAGCTAGCCCCATGGGTACGGTGCACTGTATTTCAAAGGTAGGACATGTACTAGTGTATTTTACATGTCCTGATAGTGAAATACTGCCAAATGCTTTTTTCACTATTGCAAGGCCTATCCGTCCCATAGTTTAAGATGGGGGTGCCTTTAAATATCTTTTAAGTGCAGTTTCTCTTTGGGAGCAGAGAGAGGTAAGGAGTTTGGGGTCTCTGAACTCACAATTTGAAAATACATCTTTTGGTAAAGTTGTTTTTTAGATTGCCAATTTGAAAATGCCACTTTTAGAAAGTGGGCATTTTCTTGCTTAACCATTCTGTGCCTCTGCCTGCCTGTGGAATTCACGTCTGGGTCAGACTGACAGTTAGGATGTTTGTGAATTCTCTCTAAACAGTGACACAAAGGGAGCTGAGGAGTGTCCTGCATATCCTGATGAGTCTCCTGGACTAGAGTGGGGAGGGGGAGCTGACACTTACACCTGAAATGGATGTGCCTGTCCTCACACAATGCAGTCTCCAACCCCCTGATGTGTGTCTGTGGCCAGGCCTGGGCAAGGCAGGATCTTGTGAACAACAGAGACTTTCCTTTGAGGTTTGCCTACTTTGAAGGCAGAAATGAGTATAAGTGGTGGACCCAAAACCCCAGATTTTCAGATTACTTCTGGATCAAGAGCAACCTCTGCCAAGGAGAAGAGCGGAAGAGTTGGAGGAGGGGTACTGCCCCTTTGCCTGTGAGTGTGCTTTGCTGAGTTGGTTTGCAGTTGCTGCTTCTACCTTTGAGAGGGCAAAGACTGGACAAGGCCTCACTTGCGAGTCGGGAATCAATGCATCGCTTACTTTTCCACCACACGTTTGCTCATGTGGCTTTATTTTTGACACATACCAGGTTCTTTGTGTAAAAACAACAAAGCCATTGATTTTTATGGATTAAGACTCTTTTTAATTGAAAAATCAATAACTTTGCTTGTGTTTGTTGGATTTCTGTTGTTTTGGTCTTGTATGATTTAGATAAATATTGGCTATTTTTCTACACTGTTGTGGAGTCTTTTCATAGTGCTTTCACTGTATTACTGTGTGTGTTGGCACAAATACTTTACACATTGCCTCTGAGATAAGCCTGACTGCCTGTGCCAAGCTACCAAGGGGGGGGGAGCAGGGTTTATCATAGGTGCATATCTTCCTACCTTGACTAGAGTGAGGGTCCCTGCTTGGAGTGCCAACTGACTGCTGACCAGACACCCCATTTCTAACAAGCACTAATTGAAGAAAGTGTTTTGGAAATCAAGGAAAGACTAAAGAAACAAGAAGAAAGTAGAATTGGAAAGCATTTAAATTTAAGAGAAATGATTGATAACGAAAGAGAAGAGAACTTCATTTTTGCATCTGAAGACAAAGACTGTCTGAAGGTAGCAGACAGATGCAGGAGAAGCATACTCGGGAAACCAGCTCAGAATTAAGTTTGGAGGTTGATACTGACTTGGAGGAAGGTCCCCCGAAAGCAGACGGCTCTACAGTATCCTCGGTACCAACTATAGAGGATGAGTTGAATTTGAATAGTCAGACACTAGAATCTGAGACCAAGAGGGGAGAAGATAAAAAACAAAAGAAGGAAGAAGTGGCAAAGGAGATCAAAAAATTGTGAAAAACAAAGAAGGGAACAAGCAAAAATGGAGAAGGAGGAGGTAGACAAGGGTCCTAATTCTATAATTAATTGATAGGATAGCAAGGTAATAAAAGTGCTGAAACGGATATTGAATTTAGGACTTTCCTTTGGTTCAGAAAAATAATTAAACTATGTGCGGACTAGAGTGGATGTCAATATATTTGAAAGGAAATTGAAAGTTAAAAAATACTATGCACAGCATGCCAGCAAAGGACAAGAACGATCATCTATGAGAGATACACATGGCCAGTTAAAAGTATCAGAGTACGAATTCATGAAAGAATTACAAGAATTGGAAAATGAAAATGTAGGCGTCGTAGCTGAGGTAACTGAAGAACTGATTATGGAACAAATGTTTTTTATGCATGGAGAGGGTAACACTGACTTTAAACCTGATGAAGAGGGATGCTATTGACATTTATTCTGAATTAGTGATACAGGACATAAAGCATCAGTGAAAAGAGGTCCTAAGTGCCACTAAAACATAAACAATATATGCAATTAATACAGAAAATGAAAGATTAAACTGATTGTATGATATGAAGGGTTGACAAAGGAGGAAATGTTGTTGTTTGGCCCATAAAAATGTATATGAAAGAAGCATATAAACAATTGAATGGCACTGTGTGTTATGTTAGATCTTCAATGGAAGCAGTGAGTGAAGCTAGAATCAAATATCACTATGAATTAATGGAATGGTGCAATATGGTCCTTTTAAGCCAAGGTGAATATGTGTTTCTAGAAAGAATCACCCAAAAATAACCATGTTTTATTTGATTCCAGAGATCCACAAGAGTGCCACAAATCCACTGGGTCGACCAGTAATTTCAGCCATTGATGGGATCTTTGAGAACACATCTAAATTTGTAGATCATTTTTCTCAGGGCAGTGTAAAAATCTACTTTTATACATACAGGACAATGGTGATTTCTTAAAACATATATTCGATATACCTTGAGAAGATTGCTATATGTTGATGACATTAGATGTAAGCATGCTATATACTAGAATGTGCCATGATGATGTTTGAGAGCTGTTAAACACTTTTAGGCATGAGGGCGCTAAAAGTGTTTAAACATATGTAGATGTTACTTAGTATGATTAAGTGGTGCCTAACTAACTATTTTTTTCTTTTCCACAATTAAGTATTTCGACATTGGAAGGGTAAAGTGATGGTCACCTGCTTTTCACCCAGCTATGCTAATTTGCCTATGGGCTGGTGGGAGGATCAGAAGCTCCAGACAGAATATTTGTCACAACAGATAATCTTTTGGGCTAAATACATAGACGACCTGTTTGTCATTTTGATGGGGTCTGAGGAGAGTGCATACAACTTTGTAAGAAAGCTCAAGCTCAATGACAACATCCTGAATATACAGTTGACCAGTATGATAAGTAAATCTGAAGTCAAGTTTTTAGATTTAACAATTTACATTAAAGAAAATAAAATCCACTTCGAAACATATAAAGAACCCACAACTGGAAAAACTCTGTTACATGCAGATAGTTTTCATCTAGAACATCTCAAATCAAATATTCCTTAGGGAGAACATTTACTTATGATAAGAAATAGTATTGAAGTAGAAGCACAAAAAATGGCCCAAGTAGAATTAGTGAAGAGATTCCAGGAAAAGGGGGATTTGTCACAACTGACAGAGACTGCTAGACATAGAGCTAGCCAAAAAAGAGAGATGCCCTGTTATTTACCAATAAAATGAAAAAAAGCTCAGAGACCTGCTACTCAAACAAGGTTTATTACCACATTTTGCAGGGAGGAAAGCCAATTGAAAAAGCTATTGTGTAGTCATTGGCACTTGATGAACTCCATACTTGGAGAATTAGTCCCTAGGAGACCTTGGATTAGATATAGAAGATCTATGTCCATTAAAAAGCTGATTTGGTAAAGCCTGACCCAGAAAAGAAATTAAGATCAAAGTGATTGAATAAAAGTAGAGGCTTTATCAATTAGAACCAATGCAAAGCTTGTTTATATGTCATTAACAAAACAGAGTTTTCCTCCCCACTACGTAAGAAGCCTATGATTATCTTGGGAGCATACCACTATAAGACTGACTATGCACTATATATATTAACTTGCCCTTGTGCTTTGATATATGTGTGAAGCACTATCCATCAGGTACACAAGTTTGCTTTACAGCATGTCAGGGCAATTAAGAATAAGGACAGGGCATACGGGGTGGCATGCTTTTTATTGAATTACTTTTATGATGATAAGTTATTACAATGCTCTGTAACTGATGCCATGCCTAGGCACTGTAGAGGTGGAAATAGAGAGAAAGAACTGGGTAAACATGAGCCAAGATACATAATGCAACTGGATAGCAAGACTACTGGTGGGCTGAATATAAATGAAGATTTGTACATATACTTATATCGCAGTGCCTTTAGTGTTTAGGTACTCCTATTTCTTTTCTGGATAGGTACATACATAATGTCAATGCTGCAGTCATTTTAAGATATAGAGTCACTGACCTGAAGCAATTTGAGATCTAACTATCTCCAACTTGGGATTCATTTAGTGGCCATACATAATATAAAGACCTTTAACTGTGCCTGTAATGAATTCTCTAATACTTTTCTACTGTTTATGTGTTGCTATCCTATTTTGCATGCCATGTCATTGCTATATGAATTCTTGTGTGATGTGGTGAAATGTGTATGAATTATTATTTTTTTCAAATCTAATTGATTGTGAAAATTGTTTGCATATTTGTTTTTGGATTGCATTTATCAAATGCATTGTGAACTCTGTGGTTTTAGAGACTATAGCTATGTATAGTGTGTTTTTTAGTTTCATGTTTGGGTCATCACATGAGCACCTATTTACGTTTGATTGTTCATGGTGCCCTGTAGGTGAACAAAGCCATATACACAGCCAAAACGCATTGCAACAGCTCTTTTTTTCATGAATAAATGCTATTTGTTGTGCAGCTTCTGAGCGCTGGTGCCTGTTTTGAAGGCTATACAGACAGGATTTTGATTTTGTTTCCGTTTTACTCAGGTACCCACACTTGTCTGTATCGAGAGTACACAGCTGCACACTTTTGTGCATGACTAATCTATTAAGAATAGCCCTCTGATGATCTGTAAGAGATTTGCCCACTTGAGTGTAATTAGTGGACTTTTTCTGATCAGGGGTTAACACATCCTTCTAGTTCACCTGATTGGAGTCACCCCTGCTAACTAAGATGTATGTGTTATTTCAACATTTACATTTTGGTATACATTGCTGCTCCAAATTGGGTGTAGCATTGGTTTTCTTTATAATTTTTATTATGATATTTCCTGTGGCCATATAATTAATTTTTGATGTACTGAGAGAGTGGTACATACTCCTTGGCTAGGGTACTGAGTCACATCTGAATACTCCCAGACTGATAGATTTGGGCACAGCCTCATGATCCATTGAGGATATTTTGCCAATGCACAGTTCCACATTGCATATAATATTCTTCTTGTGCCTCTTTCAGGTATTTAGTTTCTCAGCCACACTACACATTGTGCCTATTAATGATCTGTTCTTCTGACGGATTGTTGCTTATTGATCAAGATCATGTACCCAGACAGATTTTGGATATGACAACAATTACTTCACAGTTCACAGGACATGTGTTAGTATGCAGTATGTAAAAATGTATAGAATATCACCAGGATTGCATCCCAGGGCGCAGCATTGTTAATTGATATTTTTTGGTGCATATTCTCAACATTGTACCACAAATTGGAAAGTGAAAATTCAATCAATAGATTATTTTTTCTTATGCACCGGTGATGAACATGAGTTGCGAACAATTACGTTAGTATGCCTTTAAAGCATTATGGCCCTCATTCTGACCTTGGCGGGCGGCGGAGGCCGCCCGCCAAAGTCCCGCCGTCAGGTTACCGTTCCGCGGTGGAAAGACCGCGGCGGTAATTCTGACTTTCCCGCTGGGCTGGCGGGCGGTCTCCTTCAGACCGCCAGCCAGCCCAGCGGGAAAGAGGCTTCCACGATGAAGCCGGCTCGGAATCGAGCCGGCGGAGTGGAAGCTGTGCGACGGGTGCAGTTGCACCCGTCGCGTATTTCACTGTCTGCGCAGCGGACAGTGAAATACATTTAGGGGCCCTCTTACGGGGGCCCCTGCAATGCCCATGCCAGTGGCATGGGCACTGCAGGGGCCCCCAGGGGCCCCGCGACCCCCCCTACCGCCATCCGGATCTCGGCGGTCCGACCGCCGGGATCTGGATGGCGGTAGGGGGGGTCAGAATCCCCGCGGCGGTGCAGCAAGCTGCGCCGCCGCGGAGGATTCAATGGGGCCGCGGTACACTGGCGGGACCCCGCCAGTGGTGCCGGTCCGACCGCGGCTTTACCGCCGCGGTCGGAATCCCCATTGAAGCACCGCCGGCTTGTCGGCGGTGCTCCCGCGGTCCTCCGCCCTGGCGGTCAAAGACCGCCAGGGTCAGAATGAGGGCCTATGTCTTGAGATCAAGTACACTCTAAAGTGCTGCTTGCTTTAATACTCTTATGTGGGTATCTGTGGGGAGTAGTCCCCTTTTACTGTTTATGCTTCAATTATGACTCGTGACCAAGGCTACAGCTGAAATGCATCAGGAACGGTAAACTCATTTTGCATCACTGGAGAGTCTGAGTATTCCTTGCTAAGTGGAGGAGTGTTGATATTATATATATATATACACACACACACATATATATATATATATTTACAAAAAAGAAGAGAGATCTCTGGGTAGTTCCCAAGTTAAGTTTAGGTGGTCAGCAGCTCCAATATGGAGCACCATGCAACACCAGCGACATTCTAAATTTGCTCACCTCAAATGTCTGTTTTTTTAGGAACGTTTTTATACATAGCATTAGTACAGTGCCATCCATGCTGAGCTAGAAATGGACAAAGCTTTTGCTATTTATACAGTGAAGTCTTTAAGCATAGGGTTAGTACAGTGTCATCCACACCCGGCCGAGCTGTAAAATGACAAAAGCCTTTCCCCACTCCAGTAACAGCATTATAGCTTTGGATTGGTAAAATACCATCCAAACCAACATGGAATGAGCAAAAGCAACCCCTGACATGTTTCACTGTCATTATTGCTCTTCAGAGAGGTTTTGCTTTTCCCAGACTCAAGGGGGAAAAACCCTTTCAGGCTTAGAGTGACACATAAATTAGGCAAAAAAGAAAACAGTGTGGCATGGTATTTTTTACATTGCTAAGTGTGAGTAATTCCTGAGTCGATCGTGGGACTTCTCCTCATCATCAAGAATGGTAATAAACAGCATAATACCCTCTGCAAACCAGCCAAAATGGTTTACACCATAGCATTTTTTCTTGTCTATTTATGGCCAGCCAGTCAGTGCCTTTGAGCACAACCTTTATCTAAGCTCTGCATGGTTATGGCAAGGCACACATCTTGAATGAAATGATTAACACAATAACCAATACAGTGCAAAAATAAACATATGGATTTCAAAATATAGAGCGTTTTATTCCTGAATTACTTTGTTTCTTTTCACATGTAATATGTATAATTTAAAATATAAATATGCAACTGAAACAAACAAACAGGATCAATGTGATTAATGCGAGTGCAGTATCTCATCACATACATCAGGTTACATTATTATGAAGTTATAAAGTAATAAACTTGCAATCAATAAACAAAAACTTCTAGCTATGTCTATGTTCAGCATCAGTCACTAGATAGAAGCAACTCCCACTCCTCAGTTAGCGAATATCTGAATGTTTGACAGCCTTTTAAACTTGATTCCCTACATGAATTGAAGGGTTAGACCAGTGGTCTCCTAACTTTTTAATGCTGCGCCCCCCTAGTTGAAAAATAATAATCATTGGGCCCCCCTCAGAATTGTTCACAATTGTTTTGTAAAAATTGCAATGTTTAAATCTGTCTAGACCTATTTAAACAATGCAGTGAAGTACTGTTACCTTTTTAAAAATGCAATAACAAGCTTCTGCTTAAAACAAAGGCATGTTATCCGTGTAATGCTTCTTTTGGACAGTGTCTGGCACTGACCCTGGGATCACTTGAGGCCCCCCTAGGGGTCTCGCTCCCCAGTTTGAAGACCTCTGGGTTAGACGTCCTTTCATTGGCAACAAGAAACCCAAACTACTCTCACTGTGGAAGGGATAGTGCCAACCTCAGAATCATTTTAGACTCAACCGGAAAAGCAGCGGCATCCTAGTGGGTATCACATCGGCCTCCCTCTGAATTCCTACCCGTCTCTCGGTCTGGCTAAAAGTGTTTTTTTCTGTTTGGAAAAATTGAGTTCTGGATTCATTGAGCCGTTCTACAGCAGTGCCCATCAAACATCAGGAAGAATGAAGGGTTTTGAGGCAAGGCGAACCCCGAATTTGAGCTATGGTGGTGAAATACTATTGAGAGGAGGAAATGAAACGTCATTATCCTTACACACGTGTTCTAAGAACGAAAAATGCAAAAGCGCGTCCTTTGATACTCCAGAAGAAGAGCTCAATTTGTGCTTAACTTGTGCAATTGGCTGGCAGTGGTGGTGGGAATGGCAGTCATTATGGGGGTCGGGACTAATGTTTCATTATCAGACTGTGAAAAATGTATCTCTGCATTAGTGCACCTGCATCAGTGTAACTGTAACCACTGCACCCATGTTTTCTTGCTTATTCTAAATGTGCTGAAAGGAAATGTCCGTCTATAATGTTTTGAGCCACTCTTTTGCATTTTGTCTCTCAGGCATGAAAGGGTTGATTTGCTTGATCAGCCAAATGGGTTTACATCCTTGTTACAATTAAGGCCCTTGTCTTCTTATCTCATGATCCCAGTCCCCATCAACTACACACTCCCTTAGTTTTACAATGTCATGTGAATTCGATCAAAAGCCAGAGTTTGAGTTCCTGTACATTTGTGTCTTGCCTAATGGATTGCTTATTTTAAAGATGGCAGGGAACACTCTGGCTGATCAAATCTATCATTCACAGATCACATACTGTTTGTTAACGAAATCCAATTGCCGTATACACACAATTCTCTTAACACAAATTTGACCGAGAGCAAGACAGAGAAAGGCAGAAAAGGGAGAAAGAAGGTGGAAAACAAAGATAAGAAAAGGGTGACACAAATAAAGAAGGGATAAAAAAGAATGTGCAAGAGTGATATAAAGAGACAGGAAGTGTAGGGTGGTGGATGAAACCGGCGTGAGGTGTTGTCAAGACTTGGCAGCCTTGATATTTAGCAATCTGGACATAATGCAACGCAGGTGGAGGGTTAAGGAAATTCTGGGTCTCTCCACTCTTACCCTTGTACAAATTAAGCACTAAGGTCATTGAAGCTAGACATTAACTAATCAATAAAGAAAAATATCAGAGAAAATAAAGTAACAGTTATTTAACAACCTAACATGGGCACTAGGTTTACTTGATTGAAATACCTGTTGAAGAATTCAAGAGACAAGGGTACGATAGAATCAATCGTAAACATACAGGTTCAGGTGAAATATCAGCTTTGATAAATGTCCTTGTACGCAGTACTTGCAGTTTCAGGATGGTCACAGTCTGGCACCCTGAATAGTTAATAAAACAACTCTAACTATTAAGTATATCGACATTTTTTAGTATGGACTGTGTCTCATACGGATTTATGTTTATGGTATCACATTTGTTAGTGGTAAAAGCTTTTAGAGGCATTTTAATTTGTAATATATTTTTCATTTGTGCATGTGTTTTTTCACAAATAAGATTTAGCATACTAAATTTTAACATCACCACCTGGTTTTACTGCTGACAAATTGAAATAACATCTCTCTAAAGTTGTCTTCGTCACGCAGTCAATGCTGCAGAAAAATTCAAATAACTTTAATGCAAACACTGTTTGCGTGATACGAGCCAATGTGGTCCGTTAGTACTGTCGCTGACAGCCAATTAAAAAACAGCATTCAGTATGACACACAGGTTAACCATCTGTACTGGTCAGTTCCTGTTTATATGGTAAGTGTCGGCAACTAACATTCCCTTTCTCTCCTCGTCCAGTAAATAAATATGTTGAAGTGGTGGCGAATGCATTTTTCGTTACACACTAGAACAATATTTGTGTCTGGTACCTCCGTCTGCTTTTAATGAGAACAAGTGTCAAATGAAATAAAGTAGCATTCTTTAAAAAATGCCACAGTTCCTGTTCACTCAGTGACTGTTTTGTTTCAGGCGCAGTTCAAACAGATGTTGTAATCTCTCAATAGTTCAATTGTTCGACTGCTGCCCCACCCGCCTGCGCAGTTCCACAGTTAGAAGTCAGCCCAGGTAGAAAGAAAAAGCCGCATGCGCTCAGTTCACTTAGGTTCCCACAACAGGAGACAGTGTACTTTCCTAATACAAAGCTCAACTGATAAATATATCCTCCTGTCCGCCTTAGGGCTCAGTTCAGATCGCTGGCACGTGCCCCAGAGCTACTGCCAACAACTGGAATGAGTTTAAGGATTTCTTTTTTTTACATATCCGGCTGCGTTTAATCATATTTACTTTTTGCTCATACTATTTGTTTGTATCCATATTTTGTGTTTTGGGAAAAAATTAAGTCGTGACTGGTATATTTCTGCATTTATTTAAAGGGCACATGTACACTCGCAGCTAGGTGTCTGTTAACCTCTTAGCTGCTGGGCCGTTTCCCCCCCAGTGCTGAGCCCTCTTTTGGCTATTTGGGGTAGTTCGCACTTACGCCTTCATAACTTTTTGTCCACATAAGCTATCCACGCCAAATTTGCGTCCTTTTTTCCCAACATCCTAGGGATTCTAATGGTACCCAGAGTTTGTGGTTTCCCCTAGAGGAGACCAAGAAATTAGCCAAAATACAGTGAAAATTTCGATTTTTTTTTTAAAAATGGGAAAAAAGGGCTGCCGAAGAAGGCTTGTGTTTTTTTCCCTGAAAATGGCATCAACAAAGGGTTTCTGGTGCTAAAATCACCATCTTCCCACCTTTCAGGAACGGGCGGGCTTGAATCAGAAAACCACATTTTTCAACACAAAGTTGGCATTTTACTGGGACATACCCCATTTTTACTATTTTTGGTGCTTTCAGCCTCCTTCCTGTTAGTCACAGGAATGGGTGTGAAACCAATGCTGGATCCCGGAAAGCTAAACATTTCCGAAAAGTAAACAAAATTCTGAATTCAGCAAGGGGTCATTTGTGTAGATCCTACAAGGTTTTCCTACAGAAAATAACAGCTGAAATAAAAAAATATTGAAATTGAGCTGAAAACAACAGCCATTTTTCTTTATGTTTTACTCTGTAACTTTTTCCTGCGATGTCAGATTTTGTAAAGCAATATACCGTTACGTCTGCTGGACTCTTCTGGTTGCGGGGATATATAGGGCTTGTAGGTTCATCAAGAACCCTAGGTACCCAGAGCCAATAAATGAGCTGCACCCTGCAGTTGGTTTTCATTCTATACTGGGTATACAGCAATTCATTTGCTGAAATATGAAGAGTGAAAAATAGGTATCAAGAAAACCTTTGCATTTCCAAAATGGGCTCAAGATAAGGTTTGGAGGAGCAGTGGTTATTTGCACATCTCTGAATTCCGGGGTGCCCATACTAGCATGTGAATTGCAGGGCATTTCTCAAATAGACGTCTTTTTTACACACTCTCTTATATTTGGAAGGAAAAAATGTAGAGAAAGATAAAGGGCAATAACACTTGTTTTGCTAATCTATGTTCCCCCAAGTCTCCCGATAAAAATGATACCTCACTTGTGTGGGTAGGCCTAGCGCCCGCGACAGGAAATGCCCCAAAACACAACGTGAACACATCCCATTTTTTTTAAAGAAAACAGAGCTGTTTTTTGCAAAGTGCCTACCTGTAGGTTTTGGCCTCTAGCTCAGCCGGCGCCTAGGGAAACCTACCAAACCTGTGCATTTTTGAAAACTAGAGACCTAGGGGAATCCAAGATGGGGTGACTTGTGGGGCTCTGACCAGGTTCTGTTACCCAGAATCCTTTGCAAACCTCAAAATGTGGCTAAAAAAACATGTTTTCCTCACATTTCGGTGACAGAAAGTTCTGGAATCTGAGAGGAGCCACAAATTTCCTTCCACCCAGCGTTCCCCCAAGTCTCCCGATAAAAATGATACCCCACTTGTGTGGGTAGGCCTAGCGCCCGCGACAGGAAAAGCCCCAAAACACAACGTGGACACATCCCATTTTTTGACAGAAAACAGAGCTGTTTTTTGCAAAGTGCCTACCTGTAGATTTTAGCCTCTAGCTCAGCTGGCACCTAGGGAAACCTACCAAACCTGTGCATTTTTGAAAACTGGAGACCGAGGGGAATCCAAGATGGGGTGACTTGTGGGGCTCTGACCAGGTTCTGTTACCCAGAATCCTTTGCAAACCTCAAAATGTGGCTAAAAAAACATGTTTTCCTCACATTTCGGTGACAGTAAGTTCTGGAATCTGAGAGGAACCCCAAATTTCCTTCCACCCAGCGTTCCCCCAAGTCTCCTGATAAAAATGGTACCTCACTTGTGTGGGTAGGCCTAGCGCCCGCGACAGGAAATGCCCCAAAACACAACGTGGACACATCCCATTTTTTGACAGAAAACAGAGCTGTTTTTTGCAAAGTGCCTACCTGTAGACTTTGGCCTCTAGCTCAGCCGGCACCTAGGGAAACATACCAAACCTGTGCATTTTTGAAAACTAGAGACCTAGGGGAATCCAAGATGGGGGGACTTGTGGGGGTCTGACCAGGTTCTGTTACCCAGAATCCTTTGCAAACCTCAAAATGTGGCTAAAAAGCACGTTTTCCTCACATTTCGGTGACAGAAAGTTCTGGAATCTGAGAGGAGCCCCAAATTTCCTTCCACCCAGCGTTCCCCCAAGTCTCCTGATAAAAATGGTACCTCACTTGTATGGGTAGGCCTAGCGCCCGCGACAGGAAATGCCCCAAAACACAACGTGGACACATCCCATTTTTTGACAGAAAACAGAGCTGTTTTTTTGCAAAGTGCCTACATGTAGGTTTTGGCCTCTAGCTCAGCTGGCACCTAGGGAAACCTACCAAACCTGTGCATTTTTGGAAACTAGAGACCTAGGGGAATCCAAGATAGGGTGACTTGTGGGGCTCTGACCAGGTTCTGTTACCCAGAATCCTTTGCAAACCTCAAAATGTGGCTAAAAAAACATGCTTTCCTCACATTTCGGTGACAGAAAGTTCTGGAATCTGAGAGGAGCCACAAATTTCCTTCCACCCAGCGTTTCCCCAAGTCTCCCAATAAAAATGATACCTCACTCGTGTGGGTAGGCCCAGC
This sequence comes from Pleurodeles waltl, assembly GCF_031143425.1. Taxonomy (NCBI): domain Eukaryota; kingdom Metazoa; phylum Chordata; class Amphibia; order Caudata; family Salamandridae; genus Pleurodeles; species Pleurodeles waltl. The sequence continues at coordinate 1,257,036,031 of NC_090444.1, forward strand.
GCCCGCAACAGGAAATGTCACAAAACACAACGTGGACACATCCCATTTTTTTGTAAGAAAACAGAGCTGTTTTTTGCAAAGTGCCTACCTGTAGACTTTGGCCTCTAGCTCAGCCGGCACCTAGGGAAACATACCAAACCTGTGCATTTTTGAAAACTAGAGACCTAGGGGAATCCAAGATGGGGTGACATGTGGGGGTCTGGCCAGGTTCTGTTACCCAGAATCCTTTGCAAACCTCAAAATGTGGCTAAAAAGCACGTTTTCCTCACATTTCGGTGACAGAAAGTTCTGGAATCTGAGAGGAGCCACAAATTTCCTTCCACCCAGCATTCCCCCAAGTCTCCCAATAAAAATGATACCTCACTCGTGTGGGTAGGCCTAGCGCCCGCAACAGGAAATGTCACAAAACACAACGTGGACACATCCCATTTTTTTGAAAGAAAACAGAGCTGTTTTTTGCAAAGTGCCTACCTGTAGATTTTGGCCTCTAGCTCAGCCGGCACCTAGGGAAACATACCAAACCTGTGCATTTTTGAAAACTAGAGACCTAGGGGAATCCAAGATGGGGGGACTTGTGGGGGTCTGACCAGGTTCTGTTACCCAGAATCCTTTGCAAACCTCAAAATGTGGCTAAAAAGCACGTTTTCCTCACATTTCGGTGACAGAAAGTTCTGGAATCTGAGAGGAGCCCCAAATTTCCTTCCACCCTGCGTTCCCCCAAGTCTCCTGATAAAAATGGTACCTCACTTGTATGGGTAGGCCTAGCGCCCGCGACAGGAAATGCCCCAAAACACAACGTGGACTCATCCCATTTTTTGACAGAAAAAAGAGCTGTTTTTTTGCAAAGTGCCTACATGTAGGTTTTGGCCTCTAGCTCAGCTGGCACCTAGGGAAACCTACCAAACCTGTGCATTTTTGGAAACTAGAGACCTAGGGGAATCCAAGATAGGGTGACTTGTGGGGCTCTGACCAGGTTCTGGTACCCAGAATCCTTTGCAAACCTCAAAATGTGGCTAAAAAAACATGCTTTCCTCACATTTCGGTGACAGAAAGTTCTGGAATCTGAGAGGAGCCACAAATTTCCTTCCACCCAGCGTTTCCCCAAGTCTCCCAATAAAAATGATACCTCAGTCGTGTGGGTAGGCCTAGCGCCCGCAACAGGAAATGTCACAAAACACAACGTGGACACATCCCATTTTTTTGTAAGAAAACAGAGCTGTTTTTTCAAAGTGCCTACCTGTAGACTTTGGCCTCTAGCTCAGCCGGCACCTAGGGAAACATACCAAACCTGTGCATTTTTTAAAACTAGAGACTTAGGGGAATCCAAGATGGGGTGACTTGTGGGGGTCTGGCCAGGTTCTGTTACCCAGAATCCTTTGCAAACCTCAAAATGTGGCTAAAAAGCACGTTTTCCTCACATTTCGGTGACAGAAAGTTCTGGAATCTGAGAGGAGCCACAAATTTCCTTCCACCCAGCATTCCCCCAAGTCTCCCAATAAAAATGATACCTCACTCGTGTGGGTAGGCCTAGCGCCCGCAACAGGAAATGTCACAAAACACAACGTGGACACATCCCATTTTTTTTAAAGAAAACAGAGCTGTTTTTTGCAAAGTGCCTACCTGTAGACTTTGGCCTCTAGTGCAGCTGGCACCTACGGAAACATACCAAACCTGTGCATTTTTGAAAACTAGAGACCTAGGGGAATCCAAGATGGGGTGACTTGTGGGGCTCTGACCAGGTTCTGTTACCCAGAATCCTTTGCAAACCTCAAAATGTGGCTAAAAAACATGTTTTCCTCACATTTCGGTGACAGAAAGTTCTGGAATCTGAGAGGAGCCCCAAATTTCCTTCCACCCAGCGTTCCCCCAAGTCTCCTGATAAAAATGGTACCTCACTTGTATGGGTAGGCCTAGCGCCCGCGACAGGAAATGCCCCAAAACACAACGTGGACACATCCCATTTTTTGACAGAAAACAGAGCTGTTTTTTTGCAAAGTGCCTACATGTAGGTTTTGGCCTCTAGCTCAGCTGGCACCTAGGGAAACCTACCAAACCTGTGCATTTTTGGAAACTAGAGACCTAGGGGAATCCAAGATGGGGTGACTTGTGGGGCTCTGACCAGGTTCTGTTACCCAGAATCCTTTGCAAACCTCAAAATGTGGCTAAAAAACATGTTTTCCTCACATTTCGGTGACAGAAAGTTCTGGAATCTGAGAGGAGCCCCAAATTTCCTTCCACCCAGCGTTTCCCCAAGTCTCCTAATAAAAATGATACCTCACTCGTGTGGGTAGGCCTAGCGCCCGCAACAGGAAATGTCACAAAACACAACGTGGACACATCCCATTTTTTTGTAAGAAAACAGAGCTGTTTTTTGCAAAGTGCCTACCTGTAGATTTTGGCCTCTAGCTCAGCGGGCACCTAGGGAAACATACCAAACCTGTGCATTTTTGAAAACTAGAGACCTAGGGGAATCCAAGATGGGGTGACTTGTGGGGGTCTGACCAGGTTCTGTTACCCAGAATCCTTTGCAAACCTGTTTCAGGTCCTGAGCTCGCCCCCTACGACCGCAGCACCAACCTGCTGCCTCCTGCCTGTGTCCCCCATCCACGCTGCCGTTTGCGTGTTCGAGGCCCTCCTCCACCCGCAGGCATCCTCCTGCGCCTCATCCCTGGTGGCTAGTGGGCTCACTTGACCCGTGTGCCGCTTCCGCCGTCCTGTAAGTTGTTTTTTCACTTTTTCTGCGCCTCGCCGCCGGCGCTTCTGCCCCCATTGTGCCCCCCTGATTGCTGTCTCCCCGATCGTGTATTGTGCCATTATTGTATTTCTGATTGTGTGGTTTTCTTATTGTGACTGCCTTTAATTTTGCTCGTTTTCTGTGTTTTTGCCCCTTGTGCGCTCCCCGATCCCTGCCGCTGCCTCCCTGCGGCCCGCCCCCCTCGCGCCCCCATTTGCCGCTCCCTCCCGCCTCCCGCCTCCCAGCTGCTCCTCCCTCCCCCCTCCTTTCTTAATGGCTGGCGCTGCGCGTCGCGAGTGAGCGAACTCTGACCTGTTTCAGGTCCTGAGCTCGCCCCCCACGACCGCAGCACCAACCTGCTGCCTCCTGCCTGTGTCCCCCGTCCACGCTGCCGCTTGCGTGTTCGAGGCCCTCCTCCACCCGCAGGCATCCTCCTGCGCCTCATCCCTGGTGGCTAGTGGGCTCATTTGACCCGTGTGCCGCTTCCGCCGTCCTGTAAGTTGTTTTTTCGCTTTTTCTGCGCCTCGCCGCCGGCGCTTCTGCCCCCATTGTGCCCCCCTGATTGCTGTCTCCCCGATCGTGTATTGTGCCATTATTGTATTTCTGATTGTGTGGTTTTCTTATTGTGACTGCCTTTAATTTTGCTCGTTTTCTGTGTTTTTGCCCCTTGTGCGCTCCCCGATCCCTGCCGCTGCCTCCCTGCGGCCCCGCCCCCCTCGCGCCCCCATTTGCCGCTCCCTCCCGCCTCCCGCCTCCCAGCTGCTCCTCCCTCCCCCTCCCTTCTTAATGGCTGGCGCTGCGCGTCGCGAGTGAGCGAACTCTGACCTGTTTCAGGTCCTGAGCTCGCCCCCCCACGACCGCAGCACCAACCTGCTGCCTCCTGCCTGTGTCCCCCGTCCACGCTGCCGTTTGCGTGTTCGAGGCCCTCCTCCACCCGCAGGCATCCTCCTGCGCCTCATCCCTGGTGGCTAGTGGGCTCACTTGACCCGTGTGCCGCTTCCGCCGTCCTGTAAGTTGTTTTTTCGCTTTTTCTGCGCCTCGCCGCCGGCGCTTCTGCCCCCATTGTGCCCCCCTGATTGCTGTCTCCCCGATCGTGTATTGTGCCATTATTGTATTTCTGATTGTGTGGTTTTCTTATTGTGACTGCCTTTAATTTTGCTCGTTTTCTGTGTTTTTGCCCCTTGTGCGCTCCCCGATCCCTGCCGCTGCCTCCCTGTGGCCCCGCCCCCCTCGTGCCCCCATTTGCCGCTCCCCCCCGCCTCCCGCCTCCCAGCTGCTCCTCCCTCCCCCTTCCCCCCTCCCTTCTTAATGGCTGGCGCTGCGCGTCCGCACCGCTGGCGCGCCGAAGGCGCGCCAGAGGCAAGACCGTCTGCGCCCGTCCACGCCTGGACCGCGCCCAGCGCCCCCCCCCCCGGTCCTCGCACCCCCGCGTCCGCTACTCAGCCAACGAACTCCGCGCTTTCAACACCGGCTCCTCCACGGAGTGCTTCCTGGCGTCCCCGAAGCACACTAAAGGACCTTTTTCCTGCCGCTCCTGCAACTTCTCCTGCATCAGAACGACAAAACCAACAATAGAATCACTCAACCCCAACCACCTAAACTGCATCCTCATCAACACCCGCTCCGCACGAAAACACGCCATCGAGCTCTGGGATTTGCTCGACTCCACTGCACCCGACGTGGCCTTCCTGACCGAAACCTGGTGGAACGACTCCTCGGCTCCGGACATCGCCATCGCCATACCGGACGGTTACAAAATCACCAGAAGAGACTGAACCAACGGAATCGGCGGCGGAATAGCCATCGCTCACAAAGCTACCCTCAAAATCCACACCCACACTGACGACACCCTCAAGACAGCCGAACACCTCCACTTCCAGATCCACACAGACCCCAACACGACCCTCAGAGGAACCCTCATATACCGCCCTCCAGGACCAAGAGCCCCCTTCAGCGACACCATCGCCGACCTCGCAAGCACCCACGCCCTCGCTTCCCCGGATTACATCCTCCTGGGAGACCTAAACTACCATATGGAAAATAACAACGACGTCAACACCGCAGCACTGACCTCCAACCTCCTCAACCTCGGACTCCGCCAGCTGGTCAACACTCCCACCCACATCGCTGGACACACCCTCGACCCCCTCTTCACCTCAAGCAACCACATCTTTTTCAGCCACACCTCCGAACTCCACTGGACCGACCATCACTGCGTCCATTTCTCCTATAAGAAAATTACCGAGCAGCACCGCATCCATCTACCCCCCTACCGCCGCTGGGGCAAAGTCACCCAAGACCAACTGACCAGCACTCTCGTTAAAAACCCTCCACCCGACGCGACCGACCCGAGCACAGCCGCCATCAACCTCCATCAATGGATCCTCGACTGCGCCAACACCTTAGCCCCACTCAAGAAGCCCACCGCCAACCAAGGAAAGAAAAAACCAGCCTGGTTCACAGACGAACTGACCACCTCCAAAAGCCGTTGTTAGAAGCTCAAAAAGAAATGGATCCTAGAACGCACGCCCGACAACCTCGCCTCCCTCAAAGACGCAAACCGTGAACACCACCAATGGATCCGCGTCGCCAAGCGCGCCCACTTCACCGAACGCATCAACAACAACGCCCACGACTGCAAAGAACTCTTCGGCATCGTGAAAGAACTCTCAAATCCAAAAGCCAACGCCAACGACATCCCGCCCTCCCAGAAACTCTGCGACGACCTCTCCACCTTCTTCCACCAGAAAATCGCTACCATCCACAACAGCTTCAACACCGGCCCACCGCCAGATCCCCCCCCCGACGTCTCCAACTGCGACTGCCGCCTCACCGCCTGGACCCACGTGGACGACGCAGAAACCATGGCAACCATGAACACCATCCACTCAGGCTCCCCCACGGACCCATGCCCTCATCATGTTTTCAACACAGCCAACGCCACCATCGCCCCCAAACTCCGCAAGATCATCAACCTCTCCTTCACTTCCGCCACCTTCCCGGACAGCTGGAAACACGCTGAAATCCAACCCCTCCTCAAGAAACCCAAGGCCGACCCCAACGATCTCAAAAACTTCCGCCCGATCTCTCTCCTCCCTTTTCCAGCAAAAGTAATCGAGAAGATCGTCAACACACAACTCACCCACTTCCTCGAAGACAACTCCATCCTGGACCCCTCACAATCCGGATTCAGACGAAACCACAGCACGGAGACTGCTCTCCTCGCCACCACAGATGACATCAGACATCAAATGGACAACGGCGAAACCTCGGCCCTCATCCTCCTCGACCTATCAGCCGCTTTTGACACAGTCTGCCACCGCACCCTACTGACCCGCCTCCAGGAAGCCGGCATCCAAGACAAAGCCCTCCACTGGATCTCATCCTTTCTCTCCGACAGAACTCAGTGAGTCCGACTCTCCCCCTTTCGCTCCAAAGCCACCAACCTCATCTGCGGCGTCCCCCAAGGATCCTCCCTCAGCCCTACTTTGTTCAACGTCTAAATGGCCCCCCTCGCAAAACTGGCCCGCCAGCATCACCTCAGCATCATCTCCTACGCCGACGACACTCAGCTCGTCCTCTCCCTGACCAAAGACCCACTCACCGCCAAAACAAACCTCCACGAAGGACTAAAATCCATCGCCGAATGGATGAACAACAGTCGCCTGAAACTCAACTCCGACAAGACGGAAATCCTCATCCTCGGGCGCTCTCCTTCGGCCTGGAACGACTCATGGTGGCCCGCCGACCTCGGACCCCCACCCACCCCTGCCAGCCACGCAAGAAACCTCGGCTTCATCCTGGACTCTGCACTCACCATGTCCAAACAGGTCAGCACCGTCTCCTCCTCCTGTTTCAACACCCTCCGCATGCTCCGCAGAATCTTCAAGTGGATTCCAACAGAGACCAGAAAGATGGTGACCCAAGCCCTCGTCAGCAGCAGACTTGACTACGGCAACGCACTCTACACAGGCATCCCAACCAAAGACATCAAACGACTCCAGCGTATCCAAAATGCCTCCGCCCGACTGATCCTCGACATACCCCGCCGATGTCACATCTCCCCTCACCTGAGGGAACTCCACTGGCTCCCGGTGGAGAAGAGGATCACCTTTAAACTCCTCACCCACGCTCACAAGGCACTTCACAACGCCGGACCCTCCTACCTCAACTCCAGACTCAATTTCTACGCTCCCACACGTCAACTTCGATCCGCCAACCTCGCCCTCGCCGTCGTCCCCCGAATCCAGCGCAAGACCTGCGGCGGCAGATCCTTCTCCTTCCTCGCCGCCAAGTCCTGGAACTCTCTCCCCACATCTCTACGCCAGACCCAAGACCTCCTCGCCTTCAGGAGACTCCTCAAAACCTGGCTCTTCGACCGCTAACTGCAGCACACCTCCACCCCCCCCCCCTTCCCCCCAGCGCCTCGAAACCCTGACGGGTACATAGCGCGCTTTATAAATATCGTGATTGATTGATTGATTGAAAATGTGGCTAAAAAACATGTTTTCCTCACATTTCGGTGACAGAAAGTTCTGGAATCTGAGAGGAGCCACAAATGTCCTTCCACCCAGCGTTTCCCCAAGTCTCCCAATAAAAATGATACCTCACTCGTGTGGGTAGGCCTAGCGCCCGCAACAGGAAATGTCACAAAACACAACGTGGACACATCCCATTTTTTTGTAAGAAAACAGAGCTGTTTTTTGCAAAGTGCCTACCTGTAGACTTTGGCCTCTAGCTCAGCCGGCACCTAGGGAAACATACCAAACCTGTGCATTTTTTAAAACTAGAGACCTAGGGGAATCCAAGATGGGGTGACTTGTGGGGGTCTGGCCAGGTTCTGTTACCCAGAATCCTTTGCAAACCTCAAAATGTGGCTAAAAAGCACGTTTTCCTCACATTTCGGTGACAGAAAGTTCTGGAATCTGAGAGGAGCCACAAATTTCCTTCCACCCAGCATTCCCCCAAGTCTCCCAATACAAATGATACCTCACTCGTGTGGGTAGGCCTAGCGCCCGCAACAGGAAATGTCACAAAACACAACGTGGACACATCCCATTTTTTTGAAAGAAAACAGAGCTGTTTTTTGCAAAGTGCCTACCTGTAGACTTTGGCCTCTAGCTCAGCCGGCACCTAGGGAAACATACCAAACCTGTGCATTTTTTAAAACTAGAGACCTAGGGGAATCCAAGATGGGGTGACTTGTGGGGGTCTGGCCAGGTTCTGTTACCCAGAATCCTTTGCAAACCTCAAAATGTGGCTAAAAAGCACGTTTTCCTCACATTTCGGTGACAGTAAGTTCTGGAATCTGAGAGGAGCCACAAATTTCCTTCCACCCAGCATTCCCCCAAGTCTCCCAATAAAAATGATACCTCACTCGTGTGGGTAGGCCTAGCGCCCGCAACAGGAAATGTCACAAAACACAACGTGGACACATCCCATTTTTTTGAAAGAAAACAGAGCTGTTTTTTGCAAAGTGCCTACCTGTAGATTTTGGCCTCTAGCTCAGCCGGCACCTAGGGAAACATACCAAACCTGTGCATTTTTGAAAACTAGAGACCTAGGGGAATCCAAGATGGGGGGACTTGTGGGGGTCTGACCAGGTTCTGTTACCCAGAATCCTTTGCAAACCTCAAAATGTGGCTAAAAAGCACGTTTTCCTCACATTTCGGTGACAGAAAGTTCTGGAATCTGAGAGGAGCCCCAAATTTCCTTCCACCCAGCGTTTCCCCAAGTCTCCCAATAAAAATGATACCTCACTCGTGTGGGTAGGCCTAGCGCCCGCAACAGGAAATGTCACAAAACACAACGTGGACACATCCCATTTTTTTTAAAGAAAACAGAGCTGTTTTTTGCAAAGTGCCTACCTGTAGACTTTGGCCTCTAGCTCAGCCGGCACCTAGGGAAACATACCAAACCTGTGCATTTTTGAAAACTAGAGACCTAGGGGAATCCAAGATGGGGTGACTTGTGGGGGTCTGGCCAGGTTCTGTTACCCAGAATCCTTTGCAAACCTCAAAATGTGGCTAGAAAGCACGTTTTCCTCACATTTCGGTGACAGAAAGTTCTGGAATCGGAGAGGAGCCACAAATTTCCTTCCACCCAGCATTCCCCCAAGTCTCCCAATAAAAATGATACCTCACTCGTGTGGGTAGGCCTAGCGCCCGCAACAGGAAATGTCACAAAACACAACGTGGACACATCCCATTTTTTTGAAAGAAAACAGAGCTGTTTTTTGCAAAGTGCCTACCTGTAGATTTTGGCCTCTAGCTCAGCCGGCACCTAGGGAAACATACCAAACCTGTGCATTTTTGAAAACTAGAGACCTAGGGGAATCCAAGATGGGGGGACTTGTGGGGGTCTGACCAGGTTCTGTTACCCAGAATCCTTTGCAAACCTCAAAATGTGGCTAAAAAGCACGTTTTCCTCACATTTCGGTGACAGAAAGTTCTGGAATCTGAGAGGAGCCCCAAATTTCCTTCCACCCAGCGTTCCCCCAAGTCTCCTGATAAAAATGGTACCACACTTGTATGGGTAGGCCTAGCGCCCGCGACAGGAAATGCCCCAAAACACAATGTGGACACATCCCATTTTTTGACAGAAAACAGAGCTGTTTTTTTGCAAAGTGCCTACATGTAGGTTTTGGCCTCTAGCTCAGCTGGCACCTAGGGAAACCTACCAAACCTGTGCATTTTTGGAAACTAGAGACCTAGGGGAATCCAAGATAGGGTGGCTTGTGGGGCTCTGACCAGGTTCTGTTACCCAGAATCCTTTGCAAACCTCAAAATGTGGCTAAAAAAACATGCTTTCCTCACATTTCGGTGACAGAAAGTTCTGGAATCGGAGAGGAGCCACAAATTTCCTTCCACCCAGCATTCCCCCAAGTCTCCCAATAAAAATGATACGTTCACTCGTGTGGGTAGGCCTAGCGCCCGCAACAGGAAATGTCACAAAACACAACGTGGACACATCCCATTTTTTTGAAAGAAAACAGAGCTGTTTTTTGCAAAGTGTCTACCTGTAGATTTTGGCCTCTAGCTCAGCCGGCACCTAGGGAAACCTACCAACCCTGTGCATTTTTGAAAACTAGAGACCTAGGGGAATCCAAGATGGGGTGACTTGAGGGGCTCTGACCAGGTTCTGTTACCCAGAATCCTTTGCAAACCTCAAAATGTGGCTAAAAAACATGTTTTCCTCACATTTCGGTGACAGAAAGTTCTGGAATCTGAGAGGAGCCACAAATTTCCTTCCACCCAGCGTTCCCCCAAGGTTCCCGATAAAAATGATACCCCACTTGTGTGGGAAGGCCTAGCGCCCGCGACAGGAAATGCCCCAAAACACAACGTGGACACATCCCATTGTTTGACAGAAAACAGAGCTGTTTTTTGCAAAGTGCCTACCTGTAGATTTTGGCCTCTAGCTCAGCCGGCACCTAGGGAAACTTACCAAACCTGTGCATTTTTGAAAACTGGAGACAGAGGGGAATCGAAGATGGGGTGACTTGTGGGGCTCTGACCAGGTTCTGTTACCCAGAATCCTTTGCAAACCTCAAAATGTGGCTAAAAAAACATGTTTTCCTCACATTTCGGTGACAGTAAGTTCTGGAATCTGAGAGGAACCCCAAATTTCCTTCCACCCAGCGTTCCCCCAAGTCTCCTGATAAAAATGGTACCTCACTCGTGTGGGTAGGCCTAGCGCCCGCAACAGGAAATGTCACAAAACACAACGTGGACACATCCCATTTTTTTGTACGAAAACAGAGCTGTTTTTTGCAAAGTGCCTACCTGTAGATTTTGGCCTCTAGGTCAGCCGGCACCTAGGGAAACATACCAAACCTGTGCATTTATGAAAACTAGAGACCTAGGGGAATCCAAGATGGTGTGACTTGTGGGGGTCTGACCAGGTTCTGTTACCCAGAATCCTTTGCAAACCTCAAAATGTGGCTAAAAAGCACGTTTTCCTCACATTTCGGTGACAGAAAGTTCTGGAATCTGAGAGGAGCCACAAATTTCCTTCCACCCAGCATTCCCCCAAGTCTCCCAATAAAAATGATACCTCACTCGTGTGGGTAGGCCTAGCGCCCGCAACAGGAAATGTCACAAAACACAACGTGGACACATCCCATTTTTTTGAAAGAAAACAGAGCTGTTTTTTGCAAAGTGCCGACCTGTAGATTTTGGCCTCTAGCTCAGCCGGCACCTAGGGAAACCTACCAACCCTGTGCATTTTTGAAAACTAGAGACCTAGGGGAATCCAAGATGGGGTGACTTGTGGGGCTCTGACCAGGTTCTGTTACCCAGAATCCTTTGCAAACCTCAAAATGTGGCTAAAAAACATGTTTTCCTCACATTTCGGTGACAGAAAGTTCTGGAATCTGAGAGGAGCCACAAATTTCCTTCCACCCAGCGTTCCCCCAAGTTTCGCGATAAAAATGATACCCCACTTGTGTGGGAAGGCCTAGCGCCCGCGACAGGAAAAGCCCCAAAACACAACGTGGACACATCCCATTGTTTGACAGAAAACAGAGCTGTTTTTTGCAAAGTGCCTACCTGTAGATTTTGGCCTCTAGCTCAGCCGGCACCTAGGGAAACTTACCAAACCTGTGCATTTTTGAAAACTGGAGACAGAGGGGAATCGAAGATGGGGTGACTTGTGGGGCTCTGACCAGGTTCTGTTACCCAGAATCCTTTGCAAACCTCAAAATGTGGCTAAAAAAACATGTTTTCCTCACATTTTGGTGACAGTAAGTTCTGGAATCTGAGAGGAACCCCAAATTTCCTTCCACCCAGCGTTCCCCCAAGTCTCCTGATAAAAATGGTACCTCACTTGTGTGGGTAGGCCTAGCGCCCGCAACAGGAAATGCCCCAAAACACAACGTGGACACATCCCATTTTTTGACAGAAAACAGAGCTGTTTTTTCCAAAGTGCCTACATGTACATTTTGGCCTCTAGCTCAGCTGGCACCTAGGGAAACCTACCAAACCTGTGCATTTTTGAAAACTAGAGACCTAGGGGAATCCATGATAGGGTGACTTGTGGGGCTCTGACCAGGGTTCTGTTACCCAGGATCCTTTGCAAACCTCAAAATGTGGCTAAAAAAACATGCTTTCCTCACATTTCGGTGACTGGAAAGTTCTGGAATCTGAGAGGAGCCACAAATTTCCTTCCACCCAGCGTTTCCCCCAAGTCTCCCAATAAAAATGATACCTCACTTGTGTGGGTAGACCTAGTGCCCGCGACAGGAAATGCCCCAAAACACAACGTGGACACATCCCATTTTTTGACAGAAAACAGAGCTGTTTTTTTGCAAAGTGCCTACCTGCAGACTTTGGCCTCTAGCTCAGCCGGCACATAGGGAAACATACCAAACCTGTGCATTTTTGAAAACTAGAGACCTAGGGGAATCCAAGATGGGGTGACTTGTGGGGTCTGACCAGGTTCTGTTACCCAGAATCCTTTGCAAACCTCAAAATGTGGCTAAAAAGCACGTTTTCCTCACATTTCGGTGACAGAAAGTTCTGGAATCTGAGAGGAGCCCCAAATTTCCTTCCACCCAGCGGTTCCCCCAAGTCTCCTGATAAAAATGGTATCTCACTTGTGTGGGTAGGCCTAGCGCCCGCGACAGGAAATGCCCCAAAACACAACGTGGACACATCCCATTTTTTGACAGAAAAACAGAGCTGTTTTTTTGCAAAGTGCCTACATGTAGGTTTTGGCCTCTAGCTCAGCTGGCACCTAGGGAAACCTACCAAACCTGTGCATTTTTGGAAACTAGAGACCTAGGGGAATCCAAGATAGGGTGACTTGTGGGGCTCTGACCAGGTTCTGTTACCCAGAATCCTTTGCAAACCTCAAAATGTGGCTAAAAAAACATGTTTTCCTCACATTTCGGTGACAGAAAGTTCTGGAATCTGAGAGGAGCCACAAATTTCCTTCCACCCAGCGTTTCCCCAAGTCTCCCAATAAAAATGATACCTCACTTGTGTGGGTAGACCTAGGGCCCGCGACAGGAAATGCCCCAAAACACAACGTAGACACATCCCATTTTTTGACAGAAAACAGAGCTGTTTTTTTGCAAAGTGCCTACCTGTAGACTTTGGCCTCTAGTGCAGCCGGGCACCTACGGAAACATACCAAACCTGTGCATTTTTGAAAACTAGAGACCTAGGGGAATCCAAGATGGGGGTGACTTGTGGGGCTCTGACCAGGTTCTGTTACCCCAGAATCCTTTGCAAACCTCAAAATGTGGCTAAAAAACATGTTTTCCTCACATTTCGGTGACAGAAAGTTCTGGAATCTGAGAGGAGCCCACAAATTTCCTTCCACCCAGCGTTCCCCCCAAGTTTCGCGATAAAAATGATACCCCCACTTGTGTGGGGAAGGCCTAGCGCCCGCGACAGGAAGTGCCCCCAAAACACAATGTGGACACATCCCATTGTTTGACAGAAAACAGAGCTGTTTTTTGCAAAGTGCCTACCTGTAGATTTTGGGCTCTAGCTCAGCCGGCACCAAGGGAAACTTACCAAACCTGTGCATTTTTGAAAACTGGAGACAGAGGGGAATCGAAGATGGGGGTGACTTGTGGGGCTCTGACCAGGTTCTGTTACCCAGAATCCTTTGCAAACCTCAAAAATGTGGCTAAAAAAAACATGTTTTCCCTCACATTTCGGTGACAGTAAGTTCTGGAATCTGAGAGGAACCCCAAATTTCCTTCCACCCAGCGTTCCCCCAAGTCTCCTGATAAAAATGGTACCTCACTTGTGTGGGTAGGCCTAGCGCCCGCAACAGGAAATGCCCCAAAACACAACGTGGACACATCCCATTTTTTGACAGAAAACAGAGCTGTTTTTTCCAAAGTGCCTACATGTAGATTTTGGCCTCTAGCTCAGCTGGCACCTAGGGAAACCTACCAAACCTGTGCATTTTTGAAAACTAGAGACCTAGGGGAATCCATGATAGGGTGACTTGTGGGGCTCTGACCAGGTTCTGTTACCCAGGATCCTTTTCAAACCTCAAAATGTGGCTAAAAAAACATGCTTTCCTCACATTTCGGTGACTGAAAGTTCTGGGAATCTGAGAGGAGCCACAAATTTCCTTCCACCCAGCGTTTCCCCAAGTCTCCCAATAAAAATGATACCTCACTTGTCTGGGTAGACCTAGCGCCCGCGACAGGAAATGCCCCAAAACACAACATGGACACATCCCATTTTTTGACAGGAAAACAGAGCTGTTTTTTGCAAAGTGCCTACCTGTAGACTTTGGCCTCTAGCTCAGCCGGGCACCTAGGGAAACATACCAAACCTGTGCATTTTTTTAAAACTAGAGACCTAGGGGAATCCAAGATGGGGTGACTTGTGGGGTCTGACCAGGTTCTGTTACCCAGAATCCTTTGCAAACCTCAAAATGTGGCTAAAAAGCACGTTTTCCTCACATTTCGGTGACAGAAAGTTCTGGAATCTGAGAGGAGCCCCAAATTTCCTTCCACCCAGCGTTCCCCCAAGTCTCCTGATAAAAATGGTACCTCACTTGTGTGGGTAGGCCTAGCGCCCGCGACAGGAAATGCCCCAAAACACAACGTGGACACATCCCATTTTTTGACAGAAAACAGAGCTGTTTTTTGCAAAGTGCCTACATGTAGGTTTTGGCCTCTAGCTCAGCTGGCACCTAGGGAAACCTACCAAACCTGTGCATTTTTGGAAACTAGAGATCTAGGGGAATCCAAGATAGGGTGACTTGTGGGGCTCTGACCAGGTTCTGTTACCCAGAATCCTTTGCAAACCTCAAAATGTGGCTAAAAAAAACATGTTTTCCTCACATTTCGGTGACTGAAAGTTCTGGAATCTGAGAGGAGCCCACAAATTTCCTTCCACCCAGCGTTTCCCCAAGGTCTCCCAATAAAAATGATACCTCACTTGTGTGGGTAGACCTAGCGCCCGCAACAGGAAATGCCCCAAAACACAACGTAGACACATCCCATTTTTTGACAGAAACAGAGCTGTTTTTTGCAAAGTGCCTACCTGTAGACTTTGGCCTCTAGTGCAGCCGGCACCTACGGAAACATACCAAACCTGTGCATTTTTGAAAACTAGAGACCTAGGGGAATCCAAGATGGGGGTGACTTGTGGGGGGTCTGACCAGGTTCTGTTACCCCAGAATCCTTTGCAAACCTCAAAATGTGGCTAAAAAGGCACGTTTTCCTCACATTTCGGTGACAGAAAGTTATGGAATCTGAGAGGAGCCACAAATTTCCTTCCACCCAGCATTCCCCCCAAGTCTCCCGATAAAAATGATACCTCACTCGTGTGGGTAGGCCTAGCGTCCGCAACAGGAAATGTCACAAACCACAACGTGGACACATCCCATTTTTTTGTAAGAAAACAGAGCTGTTTTTTGCAAAGTGCCTACCTGTAGACTTTAGCCTCTAGCTCAGCCCGGGCACCTATTGAAACATACATACCAAACCTGTGCATTTTTGAAAACTAGAGACCTAGGGGAATCCAAGATGGGGTGACTTGTGGGGCTCTGACCAGGTTCTGTTACCCAGAATCCTTTGCAAACCTCAAAATGTGGCTAAAAAGCACGTTTTCCTCACATTTCGGTGACAGAAAGTTCTGGAATCTGAGAGGGAGCCACAAATTTCCTTCCACCCAGCGTTCCCCCCAAGTCTCCTGATAACAATGGTACCTCACTTGTGTGGGGTAGGCCTAGCGGCCCGCAACAGGAAATGCCCCAAAACACAACGTGGACACATCCCATTTTTTTGATAGAAAACAGAGCTGAATTTTTTGCAAAGTGCCCTACCTGTAGATTTTGGGCCTCTAGCTCAGCCGGCAACTAGGGAAAACCTCCAAAACCTGTGCATTTTTTTAAAACTAGAGACCTAGGGGGAATCCAAGATGGGGTGACTTGAGGGGCTCTGACCAGGTTCTGTTACCCAGAATCCTTTGCAAACCTCAAAATGTGGCTAAAAAAACACATTTTCCTCACATTTCGGTGACAGAAAGTTCTGGAATCTGAGAGGAGCCCCAAATTTCCTTCCACCCAGCGTTCCCCCAAGTCTCCTGATAACAATGGTACCTCACTTGTGTGGGTAGGCCTAGCGCCTGCGACAGGAAATGTCACAAAACACAACGTGGACACATCCCATTTTTTGATAGAAAACAGAGCTGATTTTTTGCAAAGTGCCTACCTGTAGATTTTGGCCTCTAGCTCAGCCGGCACCTAGGGAAACATACCAAACCTGTGCATTTTTGAAAACTAGAGACCTAGGGGAATCCAAGATGGGTGTGACTTGTGGGGGTCTGACCAGGTTCTGTTACCCAGAATCCTTTGCAAACCTCAAAATGTGGCTAAAAAAGCACCTTTTCCTCACATTTCGGTGACAGAAAGTTCTGGAATCTGAGAGGAGCCCCCAAATTTCCTTCCACCCAGCGTTCGCCCAAGTCTCCTGATAACAATGGTACCTCACTTGTGTGGGGTAGGCCTAGCGCCCGCAACAGGAAATGCCCCCAAAACACAACGTGGACACATCCCATTTTTTGATAGAAAACAGAGCTGATTTTTTGCAAAGTGCCTACCTGTAGATTTTGGCCTCTAGCTCAGCCGGCAACTAGGGAAACCTCCAAAACCTGTGCATTTTTGAAAACTAGAGACCTAGGGGGAATCCAAGATGGGGTGACTTGAGGGGCTCTGACCAGGTTCTGTTACCCAGAATCCTTTGCAAACCTCAAAATGTGGCTAAAAAAACACATTTTCCTCACATTTCGGTGACAGAAAGTTCTGGAATCTGAGAGGAGCCCCAAATTTCCTTCCACCCAGCGTTCCCCCAAGTCTCCTGATAACAATGGGTACCTCACTTGTGTGGGTAGGCCTAGCGCCTGCGACAGGAAATGTCACAAAACACAACGTGGACACATCCCATTTTTTTTGTAAGAAAACAGAGCTGTTTTTTGCAAAGTGCCTACCTGTAGACTTTAGCCTCTAGCTCAGCCGGCACCTATTGAAACATACATACCAAACCTGTGCATTTTTGAAAACTAGAGACCTAGGGGAATCCAAGATGGGGTGACTTGTGGGGCTCTGACCAGGTTCTGTTACCCAGAATCCTTTGCAAACCTCAAAATGTGGCTAAAAAGCACGTTTTCCTCACATTTCGGTGACAGAAAGTTCTGGAATCTGAGGAGGAGCCACCAAATTTCCTTCCACCCAGCGTTCCCCCCAAGTCTCCTGATAACAATGGTACCTCACTTGTGTGGGTAGGCCTAGCGCCCGCAACAGGAAATGCCCCAAAACACAACGTGGACACATCCCATTTTTGATAGAAAACAGAGCTGTTTTTTGCAAAGTGCCTACCTGTAGATTTTGGCCTCTAGCTCAGCCGGCACCTAGGGAGAACTTACCAAACCTGTGCATTTTTTGAAAACTGGAGACAGAGGGGAATCGAAGATGGGGGTGACTTGTGGGGCTTCTGACCAGGTTCTGTTACCCAGAATCCTTTGCAAACCTCAAAATGTGGCTAAAAAAAACATGTTTTCCTCACATTTCGGTGACAGTAAGTTCTGGAATCTGAGAGGAACCCCAAATTTCCTTCCACCCAGCGTTCCCCCAAGTCTCCTGATAAAAAATGGTACCTCACTCGTGTGGGTAGGCCTAGCGCCCGCAACAGGAAATGTCACAAAACACAACGTGGACACATCCCATTTTTTTTGTACGAAAACAGAGCTGTTTTTTGCAAAGTGCCTACCTGTAGATTTTGGCCTCTAGCTCAGCCGGGCACCTAGGGAAACATACCAAACCTGTGCATTTTTGAAAACTAGAGGACCTAGGGGGAATCCAAGATGGTGTGGACTTGTGGGGGTCTGACCAGGTTCTGTTACCCAGAATCCTTTGCAAACCTCAAAATGTGGCTAAAAAGCACGTTTTCCTCACATTTCGGGTGACAGAAAGTTCTGGAATCTGAGAGGGAGCCACAAATTTCCTTCCACCCAGCATTCCCCCAAGTCTCCCAATAAAAATGATACCTCACTCGTGGTGGGTAGGGCCTAGCGCCCGCAACAGGAAATGTCACAAAACACAACGTGGACACATCCCATTTTTTTTGAAAGAAAACAGAGCTGTTTTTTGCAAAGTGCCGACCTGTAGATTTTGGCCTCTAGCTCAGCCGGCACCTAGGGAAACCTACCAACCCTGTGCATTTTTGAAAACTAGAGACCTAGGGGAATCCAAGATGGGGGTGACTTGTGGGGGCTCTGACCAGGTTCTGTTACCCAGAATCCTTTGCAAACCTCAAAATGTGGGCTAAAAAAACATGTTTTCCTCACATTTCGGTGACAGAAAGTTCTGGAATCTGAGAGGAGCCACAAATTTCCTTCCACCCAGCGTTCCCCCAAGTTTCGCGATAAAAAATGATACCCCACTTGTGTGGGGAAGGCCTAGCGCCCGCGACAGGAAAAGCCCCAAAACACAACGTGGACACATCCCATTGTTTGACAGAAAACAGAGCTGTTTTTTGCAAAAGTGCCTACCTGTAGATTTTGGCCTCTAGCTCAGCCGGCACCTAGGGAAACTTACCAAACCTGTGCATTTTTGAAAACTGGAGACAGAGGGGAATCGAAGATGGGGTGACTTGTGGGGCTCTGACCAGGTTCTGTTACCCAGAATCCTTTGCAAACCTCAAAATGTGGCTAAAAAAAACATGTTTTCCTCACATTTTGGTGACAGTAAGTTCTGGAATCTGAGAGGAACCCCAAATTTCCTTCCACCCAGCGTTCCCCCAAGTCTCCTGATAAAAATGGTACCTCACTTGTGTGGGTAGGCCTAGCGCCCGCAACAGGAAATGCCCCAAAACACAACGTGGACACATCCCATTTTTTTGACAGAAAACAGAGCTGTTTTTTTCCAAAGTGCCTACATGTAGATTTTGGCCTCTAGCTCAGCTGGCACCTAGGGAAAACCTACCAAACCTGTGCATTTTTTAAAACTAGAGACCTAGGGGAATCCATGATAGGGTGACTTGTGGGGCTCCTGACCAGGTTCTGTTACCCAGGATCCTTTTGCAAACCTCAAAATGTGGCTAAAAAAACATGATTTCCTCACATTTCGGTGACAGAAAGTTCTGGAATCTGAGAGGAGCCACAAATTTCCTTCCACCCAGCGTTTCCCCAAGTCTCCCAATAAAAATGATACCTCACTTGTGTGGGTAGACCTAGTGCCCGCGACAGGAAATGCCCCCAAAACACAACGTGGACACATCCCATTTTTTGACAGAAAACAGAGCTGTTTTTTGCAAAAGTGCCCTACCTGTAGACTTTGGCCTCTAGCTCAGCCGGCACATAGGGGAAACATACCAAACCTGTGCATTTTTGAAAACTAGAGACCTAGGGGAATCCAAGATGGGGTGACTTGTGGGGGTCTGACCAGGTTTCTGTTACCCAGAATCCTTTGCAAACCTCAAAATGTGGCTAAAAAGCACGTTTTCCTCACATTTCGGTGACAGAAAGTTCTGGAATCTGAGAGGAGCCCCAAATTTCCTTCCACCCAGCGTTCCCCCAAGTCTCCTGATAAAAATGGTATCTCACTTGTGTGGGTAGGCCTAGCGCCCGCGGACAGGAAATGCCCCAAAACACAACGTGGACACATCCCATTTTTTGACAGAAAACAGAGCTGTTTTTTGCAAAGTGCCTACATGTAGGTTTTGGCCTCTAGCTCAGCTGGCACCTAGGGAAACCTACCAAACCTGTGCATTTTTTGGAAACTAGAGACCTAGGGGAATCCAAGATAGGGTGACTTGTGGGGCTCTGACCAGGTTCTGTTACCCAGAATCCTTTGCAAACCTCAAAATGTGGCTAAAAAAAACATGTTTTCCTCACATTTCGGTGACAGAAAGTTCTGGAATCTGAGAGGAGCCACGAAATTTCCTTCCACCCAGCGTTTCCCCAAGTCTCCCAATAAAAATGATACCTCACTTGTGGTGGGTAGACCTAGGGCCCGCGACAGGAAATGCCCCAAAACACAACGTAGACACATCCCATTTTTTGACAGAAAACAGAGCTGTTTTTTGCAAAGTGCCTACCTGTAGACTTTGGCCTCTAGTGCAGCCGGGGCACCTACGGAAACATACCAAACCTGTGCATTTTTGAAAACTAGAGAGCCTAGGGGGAATCCAAGATGGGGTGACTTGTGGGGCTCTGACCAGGTTCTGTTACCCCAGAATCCTTTGGCAAACCTCAAAATGTGGCTAAAAAACATGTTTTCCTCACATTTCGGTGACAGAAAGTTCTGGAATCTGAGAGGAGCCACAAATTTTCCTTCCACCCAGCGTTCCCCCAAGTTTCCGCGATAAAAAATGATACCCCACTTGTGTGGGAAGGCCTAGCGCCCGCGACAGGAAATGCCCCAAAACACAATGTGGACCACATCCCATTGTTTGACAGAAAACAGAGCTGTTTTTTGCAAAGTGCCTACCTGTTAGATTTTGGGCTCTAGCTCAGCCGGCACCAAGGGAAACTTACCAAACCTGTGCATTTTTGAAAACTGGAGACAGAGGGGAATCGAAGATGGGGTGACTTGTGGGGCTCTGACCAGGTTCTGTTACCCAGAATCCTTTGCAAACCTCAAAATGTGGCTAAAAAAACATGTTTTCCTCACATTTCGGTGACAGTAAGTTCTGGAATCTGAGAGGAACCCCAAATTTCCTTCCACCCAGCGTTCCCCCAAGTCTCCTGATAAAAATGGTACCTCACTTGTGGTGGGGTAGGCCTAGCGCCCGCAACAGGAAATGCCCCAAAACACAACGTGGACACATCCCATTTTTTGACAGGAAAACAGAGCTGTTTTTTTCCAAAGTGCCTACATGTAGATTTTTGGCCTCTAGCTCAGCTGGGCACCTAGGGGAAACCTACCAAACCTGTGCATTTTTGAAAACTAGAGGACCTAGGGGAATCCATGATAGGGTGACTTGTGGGGCTCTGACCAGGTTCTGTTACCCAGGATCCTTTTCAAACCTCAAAATGTGGCTAAAAAAACATGCTTTCCTCACATTTCGGTGACTGAAAGTTCTGGAATCTGAGAGGAGCCACAAATTTTCCTTCCACCCAGCGTTTCCCCAAGTCTCCCAATAAAAATGATACCTCACTTGTGTGGGGTAGACCTAGCGCCCGCGACAGGAAATGCCCCAAAACACAACGTGGACACATCCCATTTTTTGACAGAAAACAGAGCTGTTTTTTGCAAAGTGCCTACCTGTAGACTTTGGCCTCTAGCTCAGCCGGCACCTAGGGGAAACATACCAAACCTGTGCATTTTTTAAAACTAGAGACCCTAGGGGAATCCAAGATGGGGGTGACTTGTGGGGGTCTGACCAGGGTTCTGTTACCCAGAATCCTTTGCAAACCTCAAAATGTGGCTAAAAAGCACGTTTTCCTCACATTTCGGGTGACAGAAAGTTCTGGAATCTGAGAGGAGCCCAAAATTTCCTTCCACCCAGCGTTCCCCCAAGTCTCCTGATAAAAATGGGTACCTCACTTGTGTGGGTAGGCCTAGCGCCCGCGACAGGAAATGCCCCAAAACACAACGTGGACACATCCCATTTTTTGACAGAAAACAGAGCTGTTTTTTGCAAAGTGCCTACATGTAGGTTTTGGGCCTCTAGCTCAGCTGGCACCTAGGGAAACCTACCAAACCTGTGCATTTTTTGGAAACTAGAGACCTAGGGGAATCCAAGATAGGGTGACTTGTGGGGGCTCTGACCAGGTTCTGTTACCCAGAATCCTTTGCAAACCTCAAAATGTGGCTAAAAAAAACATGTTTTCCTCACATTTCGGTGACAGAAAGTTCTGGAATCTGAGAGGAGCCACAAATTTCCTTCCACCCAGCGTTTCCCCAAGTCTCCCAATAAAAATGATACCTCACTTGTGTGGGTAGACCTAGCGCCCGCAACAGGAAATGCCCCAAAACACAACGTAGACACATCCCATTTTTTGACAGAAACAGAGCTTTTTTTTGCAAAGTGCCTACCTGTAGACTTTGGCCTCTAGTGCAGCCGGCACCTACGGAAACATACCAAACCTGTGCATTTTTGAAAACTAGAGACCTAGGGGAATCCAAGATGGGGTGACTTGTGGGGGTCTGACCAGGTTCTGTTACCCAGAATCCTTTGCAAACCTCAAAATGTGGCTAAAAAGCACGTTTTCCTCACATTTCGGTGACAGAAAGTTATGGAATCTGAGAGGAGCCACAAATTTCCTTCCACCCAGCATTCCCCCAAGTCTCCCGATAAAAATGATACCTCACTCGTGTGTGGGTAGGCCTAGCGTCCGCAACAGGAAATGTCACAAAACACAACGTGGACACATCCCATTTTTTTGTAAGAAAACAGAGCTGTTTTTTGCAAAGTGCCTACCTGTAGACTTTAGCCTCTAGCTCAGCCGGCACCTATTGAAACATACATACCAAACCTGTGCATTTTTGAAAAACTAGAGACCTAGGGGAATCCAAGATGGGGTGACTTGTGGGGCTCTGACCAGGTTCTGTTACCCAGAATCCTTTGCAAACCTCAAAATGTGGCTAAAAAGCACGTTTTCCTCACATTTCGGTGACAGAAAGTTCTGGAATCTGAGAGGAGCCACAAATTTCCTTCCACCCAGCGTTCCCCCAAGTCTCCTGATAACAATGGTACCTCACTTGTGTGGGTAGGCCTAGCGCCCGCAACAGGAAATGCCCCAAAACACAACGTGGACACATCCCATTTTTTGATAGAAAAACAGAGCTGATTTTTTGCAAAGTGCCTACCTGTAGATTTTGGGCCTCTATCTCAGCCGGCAACTA